>NC_141148.1:25061041-25361041 GCF_053477565.2 Lygodium microphyllum
AGATAGGTGGCATAATTTGAGAGAGAGAGAGAGAGAGAGAGAGAGAGTGTGTGTGTGTGTATGAGTGAGTGAGTGAAAGTGGTGGCAAAGGTAGTGATGGTGGTAGAGCTAGCGACGACAGCGGTGGTGGTGACAATGGTAGTGGTGGCGACAGCGGCAATGGTGGTGGAGGAAGTGGAGGTGGATACATCTAACGCTAGAATAAGTGAACTATGTGGAATAAGAATAGAGGGGTTACCAAAAATAACTCGCTCAAAAGCTCACTTAAAAAACTCGCTTCTTGCCCTTCCCCCTAAAACACCAAGCTTCCTCTTTAGGACTAGCCTTTTTGCATGCACATCTCTTCTTATTTGAGCAAAGCTAACCAACATTCCAAGAAATTATATTTAGCTTACCTTATGCACATTAAAACATATCAATGAGTTCACCCAACTCATCTCCCTCCACATCAAGAGTAGCAAATATGTTCTTATCAACCAAGGGCCTTCCTTGAGTGATGATTTTCTTTCTCCCATTTCTATTTTTCCCACCTCATGAATAAGACTTAACATTCTCTTTTCCTTTTGTACTGATGTTTGCTACATGTAGAGCCCGAGAAGAGCTATCAATCTTCTCATCCACTTCACCATACTCCTTAATGCAAAAGTCTCAATTAAAAAAAAATGCATTCTTGGGCTCCTTATTCTTGCCCACTATTCTTGCCTAAACCTCCTTCAAAGCTTTCTTACCAAGAAGAGTTTGGTATGCAAGGATATACTTTTAAGGATCAACCTTCTCTTCTTCAATTTCATCTACAATGACCTTTTTAGGGCATTCTTGATTGAATTGTAAATAGAATGAATCTAGGAATTAGGCAAGCTTAATCTCTATGGCAATCTCTTGTTAGTTATTACTGTCAAATAACTCTAGTACATCTAGTGTACGATTCCTCCTATTCGTAGCACTTAGATTCTCTTCTCCACCATGAACAAACCATCGGTGGCGTTAGGCACATGCAAGCTCAAGGCTTTAGCCAAAGTACGAAACTTTCTTTCAAGCTAGTTTGGGAGGATAGGAAAGGATATCCATACCAAATACTCATGCACTTGTATCTCCTTAGGGGGAAAATAAGTTAGCACTTCAATACATGTTTTGAGTTCCCTCTATAGCTCATTGTGCTTTGCAATAGCTAGTCTTGTTTACACCTAGAACTAACTAACATGAAGAAAAATCCATTGCCATAAATTGATATAGATGCAAAGTGGCTTTACCATGGTATATGTAGTAAAACCATATTTCAAACTCATCCTCACTACGGCCATGACTCAAAAATTAAATGGAGGGATGTGCTTCTTAAGCTAAGCCAATGAGAAGGTTGTTATAAACTTAATAACCCTTCTCTCCTTGCCTTCCAAAGCTGCCCTTGTACATTTGTTATATGAGTCAAAGGTCTTCGTGCAGAGGTTTCTCCACCTCCACCATGTCTAATTGAATGCCTTTAACCAAACCAACAAAATCAACTTCCATGCCTTTATTGATGCAACATTGAGCCTTGGAAGCCAACCTCTATCATGTGACTGCATTGCCATTAAGAGGTTGGTGCTTGCTTAGAGATGCACCTTGCATGCGCCTAGCTAGCCCCAACATGGAAAATGCACAAGGATCGCACCAAGCATTTAGTCTTCCACCAAAATCACTCTTAACCATCAACTTTACATATACTTCATTCATTTTACTTTATCATACATAGTCAAGATAGACTTAAGCATGTGCGACTCTTTAAATGACCAACACTATTTTCAACAATAGAGAGACAAATAAAAAGCAAATTGAGAGGCTTGAAGTCAAGCGTGAGCTTTACCCACGCTTCAATTTGGCAGTTGGTCCTACCAAAAAGGCATGACAAAACAAGCTCCTTATTAAACAAAGTTGGACTAAGGTTAATGAGAATTAGTATTTAAATGACAACATGGCAATGTTGACTGGGTTTGATGCAAATTAATATTCTATTAAGGTTTTTGGGCCCTCCTTATGTGGTTCTTGCTTGGATTCATAGGATATTGTTTTGATATTAAATGGAATGGTTACAATCATCATTATTAAATGCTCATTACAATAGATATCATCATTTGCACCTCCTTTTCCATTCAATGCTTTTCAATATAATTTCTATAACTGTACTACTTTATTAGTAAACGCTGCTTTCATTCACATTTATGGAAGGAACATATCTCGTGAAAGACTTAGCTGAAATGTACAATGATATGAATGTACATGAATAGGCAAATGATCACTACTTTTGGTTGTAAAAGTTGATTCATTTCTTGGATTGCACCACTAGGTTGTAAACATCTATTCATGAGAAGAAGGACCCATTCTCTCTAATACCAACATGTTCACTCAATTGTTCGAATGTCACTCATTGCACATGAATGTAAGATAGAAACTAGTCTCCATTAGCATGTTGTTACTTTGCACACACAACTTTGATAAGATAAAGACTAGTCTCCATTAACACGTTGTTACTTTGCACATACAACTTTGACAAGATACAAATACTAAAAGCACTCTTTTGTGCCTAAGGCTCACATTTGGGAAGTGAGGTTTACTTATCTTTCACAATGCATGGCTATATGATACTACATAGGCTACATGGTGGTTTCAATGAAAAACAAACCTCACATTATGATTTTAATACATTGTGACTTGTGTAAAGTAACATTCTTGTTCTATGGTTGAACTATTAAGGGTAGCGAGTTATGAAACATGTCAATGGAAATCTTTTAGGAGCTCCAACATCTTGAATGGTAGCAACAAGGATGTTATTTGTATTTTAACTAAGGTCTTGCATATAAATTGTGCTTGAGAGTGTTTTATAGTCGTCAATAAGTTTAGTGTTAGGGTCACTGGGGTTGTACTCAATTGACTCGAGTGTGGATTGAGTTGGATATGTGCACGAGTTCAAACCTACGGCTGTGCTCGGGAGGTGAAATGAACGATCTATCCGTGTTTTAAGTTTAGCATTAGGAAAATAGATGATAGAACTTGCTAAGAAGGGTTTCACATGTGGATTCTTTATGAAAAGTTAACGCGCACACAAGCTTTGTCCCATTTGCTCTTGTTTGTTGGAAAAGAAACCCCTCTAGTAACTTTGCCTAGTTTGGGTGAAGGTTATGCTTTTTGGATGTTTATGACTAATATAAGATTTTAATATAAAATTCTCATTGGACCTGGTCAAAAAGACCTTTGCCAATTGACAGTGGACAGTGTGCCCTTGGCCCCTTCTGGTGCGAAGACGTTTCAGAAGTTATTGCGGGAAGCCCCTCCTCTCTTCATAAATAACGTCCGCGAAACCGTCCAACCTAATCCAATGCTACATATGATTTAAAGCGGGATGGGAATCGGGATGGAGGGTGCGGCGGCGCATTTTAAGAAAAGCTAATGCATTATGCTCTCACCAGCGCCCGCCGACTCCTCTTCAACTTGTACATAGTTTGCTGTTTGACTGCGCAGTCTTTCTTTATTTAAGCGGACGCCGGCGCTCGCCCCCCGCCCCGCGGCCCACGGCCCCGGGCTCCCGTCTATCTCTCTCTCTCTCTCTCTCTCACCGAGCTCTTTGCTTCTGCTCTTCTTTTCGCGTGTAGCTTCATTGAGGAAATGGATATGGCAGACACACAGACTACCCCTCCTCGAGTACCTACTCCTGAGCCTCGAGGTACTGAGGCTCTTTCGACCATTTTACATGAGAGTTTCCATTCTGCATTTTTTGATATTTTTCACAGAGAGAGAGAGAGAGAGAGAGAGAGAGAGAGAGAGAGAGAGAGAGAGAGAGAGAGAGAGAGAGAGGCCCTTCGCGTCTTTTTGATCTGTGTAAGAAGTGAGCCATTGAATCGTGTTGAAGCCATGGAGTCGGTTTTTAGCGCTCTCAAGTTGTATATCTTATTGCAAACTGATTCAGCCACTAATTTCCACATCAATTTGCAGCCAACAAACCTTCCAATTGGCAGACTGTTGAAAGAGTCTTTAAAACCCATGAATACATAAGTGGGTTTCAAATCCCGTTCTCAAATATAAAAGCTAGGAGTACCTGGCAGGAAAACAGGAATGGAAATGACAGTACGATCGGGCGTGATATGGGTTACTCTTTATAGACTCCAAATGGTTGAGCCAGGGTTAATCTTAGTATACAGTCTGTCTCCTTTTATGTTTCCACTGATCTTCTTATTTGGGACTCGGGTAGAATTTTCTAGGTTGATATAACGTTTGGGTATACTGTGGCCGCAGTCTGATATTTACAGCTAACTAACTTGGGGTTCAACTGCTAGGTGTACTGGTGGACTACACGATCTCGCCTACCCCTCACTCCATCTGATTTTGTGTTTATGTGTGTGGCACTGGTCTTTCAATCTTAAAAAAATTTATGCTTTAGATAACAGTGCGGATGCAAGAAATCGAATTCAAGACCTTCAGAGCTCTCTCTACGTCTCCCTCTGATAAAAGTGAACTTTCGTTGAGACTAAGACACTGGGCTAGATCTCCTTGATGATAGTTATGGCAGCAAATTAAGTTGCTCTAGCTGGGAAAAGGACTGGAGAGGGCTGCAATTCTAGAAAAATGATGAGATTTTTACCTGTGGGACGTGTGGATGCCTCTTGATGCGATTAAATGGAAGTTTTGGCCCTTGTGTTTTGCTTTTTAGCCTTTGAGTTTTGCCTTCAATATTTGCATCCATATTTCAGCTTTCTAGGCATTTTGGAGCTCTAAAGTTAGGGGTTTCAGCATTTCACAGGTCTTTTTTGATACAAAAGCTTATTTGAAAACATGTTTTTAGGACTTACTCAAATATCTGAGCTACAAAACTGACTTCTGCTGTAGATATGTCTTGCATTTGGTTGCACGACTGCGTCTTGCTGTCCAAATCTACCAACCTTAATGCTATCAATCAGCTCCCATTTGTGCGGATGCCCTGTAGTCCACTTTGTCTGCTGTGGGATTAATGCTCAACTGCTGTCTAGATTTCAGAAAATAATAGCTGCCCTCATATCCTTCTAGCTGCAAGTTGGCCCTATATCCATAATTATTACCCGAGCAACTACTCCCCAAGTTGCCATCATAGTGCCATTTGTGAAACCAGCCTTTGAGTAGTAAACCCTAACTTGCAAACACAAACTTACTTCATAAACAGTACATTCAGCAATTAGGTACTTACAAAGGGAGAATGCTCTTGCTCAAGATAATGACAACTTGTTGGCCCCAAGCTTGGTGCCTCTTTTGGTATTTCTTTAGATTCGGATGAGATTCTCCAATTTTGGGATACAATTAGCTGAAATTGCAGTGGTTTCTTGCGATAGAGCAGTTCTTTCAAGGCTTATGACCTTGGCACTTGCCACCAGCATAGTTCGACACAAACCAACTTTGGATCCATTGTGCTATCATTCGTAGACTTCAGCCTGCTAGACCCTAAAAATGACATCAGCAATTTGAACCTAGTTTCTCAGAGCAATGCTCCCTTGAACCTCCTCTTATAAATGCAGAGATTGTGAAGATGAGCTAGGGTTTGCACAGAGAAAACACAGGATGTACAAACATGACTAAAACATATTAAACCAAATATTAATGCAATAAATGCAAACCCTAAACAATAACCGGAGTGTAGTGATGAGAACACGACAATTGGATGCACATGAACCCTCTCTAAAGTTGAGCAGTGTATCACAAAAGGAAAAGACGATCCAAGCACAGCCAAAACCAGCCTGAAATACTGTTGCCCAACCCTCTGCACATAAGCAAACAAGCAAAACACAGAGGCTGATCAGTAAAACGTAGACAATAGCTACAGTTAATGCAGTTGCCTTGCAGAAAAAACAGGTTGCCTCAGCCAGTAGACACCAAAACGCTGATGTCAAAGGGTTAATAACAGGTCCCCAGCCCTGAAACAGCCCCAAAAAAGAGTAAATGCAATGGCAGACTGCAAAGTGCTGAGAAAAGGTCAGAAGAACAGGCTGAAGCAGCAGCCAGAAACAGGTCCAATCAGCAAATGAAAAGTCAAAACTCAGACCTAAATCAGTGTAAAACAGCAGCAGGAAAAATGAGCCTGCAATCTGATACCATGTCAGAAGTGGATGTAGTGATGGAAGAATGGAAAATTGCTGTAATAGATAGCTGAACATAGGAGACAAAGGAAAGAGAAACATTGCAAAAGAAAAGAACACTGCTCAAAGAACTCAAAAGCAAAGAGATACTTGGGAATTAGAATCCATATACCAAGATATGAGATAGTACAGGAGCAATGGGAGTCACTGGCTGTGAAGGCACTGGCACCTACTCTTCTCACTCCACTAGAACCTGTCAGATGATGAATGATACAAACTGTGGAGGAGTACCTAATAAATAGGCTGAAATAATGCCATAAATGATGTTAGGTTGGCCAACATAAAATGCTAAAATAGCCATCATAAAATGCCTAGATAAGCTAGGAAATATCTTGGTTCTCTAGCCCACTGCATCGCATGCACACACTTAACCATGTATTGACATATCTGCCAACAGGTTAGATCCACCACATCACAAAATAGACATGCATTTCTGACCACTCTAGGGTGTTGAGGATGAGGAGAAAGGGTGAAGAAGCATGGAAGGTGTGATGGTAGAGTGGTAAAAGAACCACCGAGGAAAGTAGCTTAGGATCCACTCAGGGTTGCTTTGCACAATGAGATTCATAGCATAATGCTACATAATGAGAATGCGCATGCAATAGGTGCCACTTGGACAGTGTCCTTGGTGGGAAAATTGTTCACTTACCCAAGTACTCTTTTACAAAGATGAGTATGATCATGCAATGCAAAGGGTAGGTACAACAGAGAAGGGAGGCCGATGTCGAATGTGTCCTAGCCCTGTTTTGAATGGCAACTCTCTTGTCAGGTCACACCGATTAGAGCGGCCATCTTCTCCCCCCTCTCTTTATGCCTCCCATAGGGCTCATCCTTTTGGGCCTAGGATGCCTATGATGGCACTATCGGTGCTTGCAAGTGCCTGTTCTTCCATCCTTGATACCTTCGATCTTTGGGAGTTTTTTACCCACCCTATTCCTCACCCGATGTCTAGAGCCCTATCTTTCCTCTTTATGAGCTTGTAGAATTTTGTCCTAGTGCATGCGCGTAGGTTGCGGCAGGCAGCGGAAGTGTGGACAAAGCTTGCTTCTTTGTACCATCATAAGACATTTGCCTACTGGATTACTCTTGAGAAGAAATTACGGATGCTCGCTATTGATGACTCTCCTTCCATGAAGGATCATATCAACAGGTTGGAGGACATGAGTGATGAGCTTGCCTCCTTGGCTAGGATGATATCTTGAAAGGATATGGCCATGATTCTTTTGACTTAGCTGCTATCTTCATAGTATGCTATCTTCAATACGAGCCTTCTTACATTGGGGACCCGAGAGACCTCTCTACGGGAGAAGCTTGCCCTTTTTGTTTTGGAGCATGACAAGCATCTCAACAAGGTAGCCAACGGATCTAGCTCCACAAAGGCTTTCACTGCAAGTACTGAAGAGATGATGAAGAAGAAGGAGAAAACAAAGGCCAAGCCCAAGAAGGAGAAACAAGAGAAAGTTTTAAGCTTTGACATAGATTTAGAGAAGCCTAGATGCCCACACTGTGGAAATGGGACACATTGTGAGGAGAAATGTTGGAAGAAATACCCTCATCTTTATCCAGGAGGGAAGGATGGAGCTAAATCATATGAGCTTTCCTCTACCTCTACACGTGTTATCCATGAGTATGTGTTTCTTCACATCCGTATGTTGGAGGAGTCTTCTTCAGTGGATGCTTTGTCTTTCGAGAGACCTTGGCTTATTGACAATGGTGCTTTGAGTCATATGACTCCATGAGGAGATTTTTGACAGGCTTTGTGTCCATTTGAGGGTCTTGTCACTTTTGGTGACGTTTGTTTAGTGCCTATTAGTGGTGTTGGCACTTTGCCGTTATGGCCTGACCGTTCATTGAGCTCCATTTTGGAAGTCCTATATGTTTCAGACTTGGGCTTTCCACTTCTCTCTATTTATGGCCTTACTAGACTTGGTACTTGGATTGTCTTCACCGAGCTGCCCGTGTTTATTGAGGATTCTACTTGAGGACGTGTTTTAGTGACATGTAGGCAGGAGAGTGGGCTCTATAGGCTCCACTCCCCTTCTCTTATGTAGGGTCCTCTACAGTAGTTGTTTGTTGTTGCATCGGTCCTTGCTTGTGCATCATCTATTTCACAGGTTCCTTCCCGTTCCCCACCCTATCCTTCGATGATTCCCTTGTATCCCCCATCCCTTTCAGAGGGGGATGATATCGGTGATATGGCTGTGGATTTCTTGGCCCCTCGTGTTGCAGAGGGGGGTTCCCAGGATCGTGAGGAGCTTCTTCATCGGTGGTCTATGTTGATGGACTTCATACGACATTGGCATTCTTTCTGTCACTCTCAGGTCTGCATGTCCTGCGGCCTTGGGCCACATCCAAGATGTGAGAGGGGGTGTTAGCAGTCATGTTTGTCATGCACTGTCATTTCTTGCTTGTGAGCCTCAGTCCAAGTCAGAAGGGGGTGTTAGCAGTCATGTTTGTCATGCACTGTCATTTTTTGCTTGTGAGTCTCAGTTCAAGTCAGAAGGGGACATAAGGAGCTTTGACATGTTCATCATGTGTTTTGATGGAGAAGGCAGCTCTATTCAGAGCACACATTTCTTCTCTTATTTGGTTTAGGTGTGTTCACTTTGTGCATTTTTTGCCTATTTAGACCTAGTGGCTGTGATGAGCCCCAGTTTGCTCCAGATGGCTGCTGCAATTTGCCATAGAGGCTGCCAGGTCAGCATTTTCATCAGTAGTTAGTGCTGGTCGGTTAGTTTTGACCAGGTTGACTGCATTTTTTACCTCCCAAGTTGCTGATCAGCCAGTTTTGGCCCTTTTTGGCTACATATATCAGTGGCTAGTGTGGGTTAGATTCATTCTTCCTTTTGGCAGGTTCGTGCACATTCAGATTACTGTGCTTTTCTCCGTCTTCGGCGAGGACCGCTGGCTACACACTTCGTCTTTGTCACTGTCTCCATCATCTTCACAATCTCTGTTACTGTCACAAGTGTTGTCATCATTCTTCAGCCTGATTTGGTGCCCTCATTGATCTCTTGGGCTGCATGCAAGGACTGATCGGTCCTCATTGTATTTAGCTTTCCTTCATTGTTCATTGTAAATCTCTCTTCACAATCTCAGTTACCGTCACAAGTGTTGTCATCATTTTTCAGCCTGATTTGTTGCCCTCACTGATCCCTTGGGCTGCGTGCAAGGACTGATCGGTCCTCATTGTACTTAGCTCTCCATTGATGGAACACCTTGAATATAATGTTGCTTGATTGAATCAACCTCAAATTGTTGTCAGTGCTCTAATATCTTTTGGGCATGTCACCGGCTCTTGAAGGGTCTTTTGCTGGCTGGAAATGGCTTATCAACTATCACAAAAGCAATGGCAGCCTTCCAAAACAATTTCCAGCAGCCTTCCAAAACAATTTCCAGCATTATCCTGTTTCATAAAATTAAATTTCAGAATATTAATTTAATAATTATTTATGGCTTAGAAAAATAACCTAATTGGCAAACAATTAAATTGGCAATTTATCACTCAAGTCATCTTGAGTACTCATTAGCCCAAAACTTGCATTAATTAATACCATTTCCTAGTGTCACCACTCTCACTAATGACTAATTAAATATTCTAGGCCAAATTTTGACATTGGGTACCGCCTAGTATCTATTAGGCATAACTCATTACAACTTTTGCATTTGGTACTAATTGACATCTCCAGGTCCTTGGCCTGTCATTGTGAAATAACTAACTTGCACATCACATATGCACATTTGATTAACAACTCAATCAAATGATAAGCAAAGTATCAAAATTTTACGTCCTCATGATAGATCTTCCCCTTGCAATCCTTCTAATCACCCTCGATTGCACTGCAATGTGTCAAAAACATCCTTTGGTACTGTTGGAAATACATATTGGTATCATAGTCAAGCAACATGTGCACCTATTGCTTAACCATGCTCATTCCTTTGCATGTTTGAAATTGTAGTTACTGATTACAAATCATATACGAGAATCGTAACCATTATCAAAACCATAAGGGATGCATTCACATATCAAAACCCAATACTATTTTGATCACCAAGGCATTGTATTGCATAAATTGAGCAACAGCACCTCCTAGCAATGATGTATCATATGATAGTCATGTAGAGCATACATGAACTGCAAGCCACATGTAACTTATGTAATTGTACTTCTCTTGCATCATTTGCAAATGTACATTGCATGCTATCCATGTATCCCAAACATGCCTCATAAATGTCCATCACATCCAAATGTATATTCCATGTATTCCATTCATGTCAAGAACCTTGCAAATGTATAGTTTTAGAGCCTCGTACAAACAATACACATTTGCATACCAACTCACAGTGACTAGTACATTGAGTAGTGATCCCAATGGCAGAAATACTGTCAGCATATTATACCCTAGATGCAAATCAAGTATATCCAAGTACATAATCAAGTTGTCCACCACTAGGGGAGTGGAGGTGCAACCTTCCCCTTGAGCATTAGGCAATACTCTGGACCGTTTATGCTCTGCTATATCTGAATGAGCCCAATCTAAAGTTGGCTCTAATTGAAACACATTAAGGTAAAGTGTAACATTGAGGATGATTTGCCAAGTCACTCTCCTCCATCCATTTGCATCTTTCCATAGGTGAAACGATGTACTGAAACTTCACCGAGAAGCACATGGAAGCTTTAGCTCTAACTTTACTTGCTTCGAAACCTTGACTAGATTCTAGGCCTTGGTCTTTTTGGATCACACAGATCTTTGGATCTTTCACATTGTGGCCAAAAAGTGTACATTGGTTGCACTACACTCATAGCCAACTTTATGTAGCATTTGTATTAATACTGTGAGACCAAGCACAATGGCTGCATATTGCCGAATTTGCCACTTTGTGACTTGGCATCATGCGAACATAGCTATGCATTGGGTTTTTCATTGCACTTGCCATACTCGCATACATTGGGCCTTGCATACCATGCATAAGTGGCTGCATACCAAATGCATTCAATCCTTATATCCCGATGGCTAAAGCGTTATTAGTCATTGCTTGGAAAATGGAACCACCACTGAAGTATCTTGGGTGACCCATATAAGCATGCATGCCTTGCTATCCAAAAACCATTGGATTGACACTACCAAGTTGGCTTTGCATATGCATCAATTGTTCCATTAGCATCATTTGTTTATGCTTATTATCCACTTTAGAACATCATGGTGTTGCATTGGCTCTTCCTTTGGTGCATCTTGCTGTCTCTAGGCCCTTGAAGATCATTTCCTCTTCTTGCTTTTGCAACCCTCCTTGGGGAGTTCAAAAAGCGCATAAACTGAAGATCATTTGCAAATTGTACAAACATTTCAGCTGCTTTTCTCAACTAATCCTTATTGGTAGTCAAATTTCTCGTCCTCTTGTTGGTCGTTAGCTTCAAGAGGTCTATAAGGATCCATCTCTTTGTGAAGAAATGCTCTAAACACAGAAAACACAAAACCAATCGTACAACAAAGCAGAGATTGATAAACTTAGAACACAGTTAGGGTTAGGGTTAGGGTTACTCAGAGATAGTGAACACAATGAATAATGAAGTGAATGAAATATTGAATATACAATGCTCATGCCAAGTCAATAATCTTCCTCTTTTCTAGCTGATCCACTAGCTCTCTAGTGTCATTCTTCATTATATTATCATACTCACCTTGCATAGCTTCTCTCCATGCTAGATCGGCAAGTAGCAAGTGCTTCTTCCAAGTCTACTAGCTTCTTTACTTCTCTCATAATCTCAACAACCATCAAGGCCATATTGACTGTGTGAGCAGAAGCCTTTCTTTGCTCCTCTATGCCTAGAGACCTTCTCGGTCCATTTTCCTTTTGCTCAACTATAGTAGACATAAAATTATTGTGATCATAAAGCTGATTAACAAACGCACTATGTAGTGAATACTGAACCTCAAACTCTCGTATCATTGGGATCAAGGCAGAGGTAATGAGTTGTAGAGTGTGCTGTACTGCGAACAGATCCCAAAATACAGGAAGGTAGATTCCATGTTTTGAACACCAATAAACGCAACCAAGGAAGGGTGGATCTGATGCAGATAGCATTGCAAGAGTGAGAAAGACTAAAAACGTGGGTACTTGAGAAGAGAAAAAAACTATTAGATGCAAATACAATAAATAGAGGAGAGAGAAAGTTAGAGCGACAGTGAAAAACTATAAACGCAGCTTGTGGAGGATAGAGAATGTTAGGGTGACAGCTCTAGATTGATGGTGACAGCACCAAATGATATTGACAACATTAAACACAACAATCTAACTGTAGGCGACAACTCCAGGATACAAAGTGACATGTGCAGAGTGAAGGCAAAGGTTGGAATTAGACGCTAGATGGTAGCAGATGGTTGGGGGAAGATTTGTGACCGTGATGTCCTTTGTAAACGGGGTGTGGGGAGTAGAGAGATGGCTCGAAACCTACAAAAACGAGATATGACTCAAAATCAAATTCATTGATTTACTGGTTCCCCCACGTGAATTTGATTGAAAATAGCTTCAGCCTTGTTGAATCCAAGTCCTAGAGCTTCCATTTTGTGGCATGCTTCTTGAGGCTGGTGCTAAACCCTAATTTTTGCTGCAGGTTAGGTTTTACAGCAGAGAAATCTGAAATTTCACAGCCGCTGGTGATCTCAATACTGTAATCTTTGGAGCAAGGCTATAGAAAGATTGGGAGATAAGAGAGAATGCCGAGAAGAGAAAATTCAGACTTTCTTCGTGAAGAATTGGAAAAAATCAGTCATTTAGTGTAGCTGCCCTGTCTCAATAGTTTGTAGATGCAAAGAATTAAAGAAAATCAGTCATTTATTGTTGTTGTCCTGTCTCAACGGCTTGTAGATGTTGTCACTTGCTGTTGATTGGTGTTCTCCTACCCTTGGCTACCTAAGAAGATTCTCCAATTGCTACAAATCAGACTAGTAGCATCTCCTCTCTCTTTCTTGCAAGCTGAATACACTAAAATGCCTCTCTCTAGCCTCTAAAGACGTTTTTCAGTCTTACATGGGCATTTTTGACAAGTGATAGCCTTTCCAAATGGTTTTTCTAGCATTATCCATAATTAAATATTAAATTTTCAGTCTTTAAATACTGAAAATTTAATTAGTATTTTGGTGTCTTGAAAAATAATTTGATTGGCCAACAATTAATTTGGCTAGGTAACTTTCATTCCCGAGTGTCTTTGCATTATCTTCGACCATTAGATTGGTGTTAGGTACCATTAAACGCCACTTTTCTAGTGTCACCAACAATTGACACTGATGGCCAAATAAATGACCTAGGCCAACAACTGGCATCAGATACCATCAAGTACTTGTGTGGCATAACTTATAGCAACTTTTGCCTTTGACATCTCGTGATTTTCTCGGGTCTTGGGCTTGTAAATTTACTCTAACTTGAGTTACACCTCACATGTGCAACATTTACTTAACCATGTGATTAAAAATTAAACCACATGTTAAGTGAGGTTTCAAAAATACATGTCCTCATGACAACCCTTCCTCTTAAAATCCTTGCAATTGTTCTCGATTGCATTGCCAGATGCATCAAAAGCAAAATAGTGATTTGGAATTTTCATAAGGTATCATAGTTAACACAACATTGCGCATTGTTGCTCAGTCATTCCTTAAAAACATTGCCAGATTATTATGTGGCATGTCTATTTCTCATGGGCTCAACTAATTTGGCAAAACCAAACCATAGCATAGCATAACTAAGCATAAACCATGGCTAAAACATCAGTGGCATCATAACATATGTTATTGTCCATGGAACTAGATGTAAACCATTGAAAATTGAGCATAATTTGATCGTATATTGATCACTTGCTGATCTGAGAATTGATCACAAATTGTTGCAAATGTGACCCAAAACTGATCACAAACTCATTGCCAAAATTGACCAGCAATCAATACAAAAATTGATCCCAAAAGTGACCATAGACGATTCTCAAGTTGATTAAAAGCCGATCCGAATTTCTGTTTCAAAATTGAGGCAAAATTCATGCCGAATTGATCATAAGCTGATGCAAAAGTATAGTTCCATTGCCCGGTGAAACTCATACTCATTGCATACATCTCACAGTGACTAGTACACTAAGTAGTGACCTCATGGCAAGCATAAACTCAGCACAGTACCTTGGATGCATGCTGAATACATCCGAGGTCCACTACATACGAGAGCTGTCCATACTAGAGGAGTGGAAGTGCTACTTGTTAGAAGATGAGGATCTAGAGCATGGCGTAAGCTATGGAGGATGGAAGATGTAGACAGGACTCACGTAGACATAGACATAGACAAGATCAAGTGTCACACAAGTGAATTAGGTTCCAAGATTGAGACTTGGACTCATAAATACAATCTTGTGTGTTTGACAATGACACAGACACTTGATTGAAGGAGAAAAGTACTATGACATTGCATTGAAAAGTGAACCAAGTACATTATTATGTAGTCTTTGACCTTTCTCTACTCTCCTCACTATGCATGTGGGATTTAGGACATCTCTTCTTGGAGCATACATCATTTGTCATTTCTCAACACCCCCCCCTCAAATGATGAGATCCTACACTTGCTGGCTTTTGCCCCCTCTACATGATGACATGGCCCAGGAGAGTAGCTCATAGGCAGCCTAGTCAAGTTAAAGCTTGAAGCTTTACATCTTTGGCAAGGGTTTTGTTTTACAAAGCAAATCCACTATGGGAAACAAAATCCACTATGGGAAAGATAATTTCTTCAAAACAATCTGTCAGAGTTGTAGTTGATGGCGGAAGCATCTTCTTTTTCTTCTCTTTCATTAATTAACTAATTATGATGATGATCATCTTGCATCTGTTGGGCTTTTTTCTTGTGAAAACATTCATTGGCTACATGGCGAGTCTTACCACAATAGTGACATATAATCTAATCCTTGTTGTTGTTGTTGATGAATCCTCGACCTCTTCCTTTAGGTCTAGCAGCTCCTTTGGTGTATAAGATGTTTTCCCTAGATGATGGGATACCATCTTTTGCATTCTTGTTCTTTTGTTTATTCTCTTCATCAAAAAGAGAGTGCTCAGTATCTTTCTGTGACAAATTAGGTACATTGCTGAGAGTAGAGACAAGATTTTCATAAGGATCTTGGTTTACACTAGTAAGGAGTATATTGCCAAAAAATGATGTGTTAGTGAGACAGTAGGGTTTGCGGGGAGGAACACGGAGTGAACTCGGCAAACATGGAGAAGAGAAGAGAAGAGAGAAGAAACTCTGATGAATGGAATGATGAAGTTCTGAATCATCCAGTGAATAAATAGGCAGAGTCAATCTAGGATGGCGTCCCTTTTTGGGGCTGCAAACCCTAAACGCAAAACGCAGAAATGCTAAAACACAAATTGCGGGTGAAGGGTGAAAGGTTTCTCAACACCCCCTCTCAGGCCCGTACTCGATCTCGGGAGGTGGCTCCATGCTGACCAAGGGACAAAGAAGATCCACCTTGTAATTCGAGAATACCACCTGAAAGGAGACCTTTGAAGATAGTCAGGAGACTAGATGAGCAGTAGAACCTGAAACGCAACCTTGGGAGAGAAGCCACTAGCTTCGTGACTCCATACTGGAAGGAATATGAAGTCTAGCCACCAAGTCGCTGTTGAAGACCCAAGGGTCTCGATCTAGGTAGATCCTCTAGATCTTGGGTATGAGTAGAGGAAATGATTGCTCAAAGGAGAGCCGCTCCTCGAAAGTGAAAGGTGGTGGTATGTGAAGAACTTCATGGCACATAAGGTTTCTCTTTGAATTGGAAGGAGTAGAAGTAGGAGCCCCCTGTGAAGCTGAAGAAGAATTGGAAGCCCCCTATGAGGGTGAAGTACGAAAATCCCCCTCTGAATCTCAGTCCGAGAGAGAGAGGGAATCCAACCACTCATGACTCACGGACTGCAAAGCATCTGATGATAAAGGAAGTGTCGCCAGTCGTGTTGAAGAAGGTATCTGAGGCTCGGAAGAAGAAGCCAGAAAGCACCTAGAAGTGGCCTCTCGAACCTGAGTGGAAGAGGGTGGGGAAGAAGGAGGCTCAGGATGAGCCGAGGGTGGGAAATAATCACGGGCTCTCAGGAGAGTGGACTGTGGAGGAGATGTGGGCCGTGGAAGCCACTGTACCCGGAAGTGGGTGGGGGAAACCTCCGCGTAGTGGGGTGGCCTCCAGGAGGGCTTATCATCTTGGAAGCTCTTAGAGCCTCCATGTGCTCGAAAGGACTTAGTGTGTATTGGTTGCGGCTTATTGCCTTGAGCATAATACTCTGATAGTTGATTCAAAATGATCTCTGTGGCTGAGAAAGGAGAGGTGGCACAAGGAGTGCTTGGTGGAAGATGCATATACTTCGGAGGGATGGGGAGCAAAGGTCGATGTCGATAGTCTTCGGTGAGATGACTGTTCGTGTTGCAGTAGTAGCACCCAGTAGAAGGGCAATCTGTCAGTGGAGACGCCATGGTATCGATGTGGCAAACTAGAGAAGGGAGGGTGCGAGGGAGAAAAAAGAATATCTCCCAATGTGCAGTGGAAATGATAGAGAAATCAAATGTTGATGCTGAACCCACCACTGGTCTTGTCTTCTCCGATGAGGAGAGAGAAAGACAAAACAAAGATTGCAGGAGAGAGAGAGACTAAAAACGCAGGAAAAACCAGCAGTAGCAATTAGTATACTGAAATCAGCTCTGAATAGTGTGTGGTAGGCTAGAAACAAGCGCTAGACTGTTGTAGACAGCAATGGCCAGCTTCGACCGCGATGTCCTCCGTGTTTGGGGTGCGGGCAACAAGCTGAAATTCGCAAAAACGAGATTGTTTTTTGAGTGGAGAGTGATCAGCAACAGTCGCTCTGCTGTAAACAGCTGCAAACTACGGGTGGAAGGCTGGAAACAGGTGCCTGCCTGTAGATGATAGCAAGGGACAGCTGAGACTGCGATGTCCTCCGCGAAAGGGATGTGGGTAGTAAGCTGAAAACACCTGAAACTTGCAAAAACGAGATGTTGATGTAGTGGAAGAAGAAGAGAAGTGGGTGCCGAACCTGCCACCGGTCTTTGCCTTCACTGGAGTGGAGGATCTTTGCCGTGTTTGAGTAGATCCAACTCTGATACCATGTCAGAAGATGATGTACCAGTGAGACAGTAGGGTTTGCGGGGAGGAACACGGAGTGAACTCAGCAAACATGGGGGAAGAGAAGAGAGGAGAGAAGAAACTCTGGTGAATGGAATGATGAAGTTCTGAATCATCGAGTGAATGTGATACAAGGGAACAAGGGTGTCGTAGCACAAGGAAGATGATGAAGACAGCCACGAACCATGAACCGCAATGTCCTCTTGAAGGGGTGTGAGGGTAGTGGAGAGGTTGGAGAGAAGAGGTGACGGATTGAATGAATTAGCCGTGAAGAATGAGTGAGAGAGTGGCCTATAAATAGGTATAGTCAGTCTAGGATGGCGCCCCTTTTTAGGGCTGCAAACCCTAAACATAAACCCTAAACGCAAAACGCAGAAACAAGAAAAACGCAAACTGCGGGTGAAGGGTTTCTCAACATACATCAATGGCTTCATCCTCATCTATTGTTTTCTTCAGAGTGGCAAGTTGAGTTTTTAGACTTTTGAATTTGTTAATATGCATAGTCATTGAAGTGCTGTCTTTTATGTCAAGCTTATAGAACTGCATTAACAACTTGACCTTAGAGTTTTTGGCTTCACTTCCAAAGATCCTGTCAAAGCCTTTTTAGCATCTCTGATGCCAGAGATATGGTGCAATACATCGTCAAACAATCCCCAAGCAATAATTCTTAGAGCTTTGTTGTTTATCTTTTTCCACTCTTTTGTCTTGAGATGGTCTTCTCCAACGAACCGGTCTTTATCATCTTCCTTCTTGCTATTTGCATCTCTTGTATCATTCTCAAATAGATGCCACAAGTCCTTCCGTATAATGTGGTAGATGGTCTTCTCCTTCCAGGCATGAAAGCCTTCTCTATTGAACTTGGCTATTTGCTCAAGCTTTGCCATGTTGATTAGTTTCAAATAACTAGCAAAAGAGTTGTAGTTCAATGTGTCAAGAGACACGAGAAGATCAATGTCAAATTGACACTAGTTGAAGTATCAATGGATACTATTCTTTGAGCTTAGTGTTGGATGTCGGTGCTTGATCTGCTTCTTGTTTGTCGATTTCTCACGAACTTTGTGGATGACTTCTGAGCTTCCTCGGGCACTTTCAGATCTGCAGTGAACTTCAGAGAGTGTAGCTTTGTGATTAAAATCACTGTTGATAGCTTCATCGATTGAGAAGAAACAGTGAAAATGTTAAGCTTTGAAGCTTTGGCTGTGGAGTCTTTAGGGTTTTTGACAGACCCGATTGGTTTTTTGGTCATAGCAGCTTGTAGAGGTAGTCATTTGATGAATTCTTTGATGGGGAAAG
Source organism: Lygodium microphyllum (assembly GCF_053477565.2). NCBI lineage: Eukaryota > Viridiplantae > Streptophyta > Polypodiopsida > Schizaeales > Lygodiaceae > Lygodium > Lygodium microphyllum. The sequence goes on from NC_141148.1 coordinate 25,079,615, forward strand.
AGCTCATGAGCCAACCTTCAATTGCCCTATGGTCACAGGGAAGATCTGCTTGTGCATGCAACAACAGTAGTACGATGAGAGGAAGTACAGATTTAAACAGTGAGGATAAATTTCAGCAATGCCGGCTTGCACAGGAGCTAATGTCGAGCTGTAATGTGGTACAGAGAAGTGCCCTAAGGTGTAGGGAATATGTCTAAAAGAAAGCTTCAATAGATATTGCCTGGTTTGGGAGATTCTAAAACTCCAAGTGCTGCAGGTCTAGTCTCGCTATGGCAGCCATGAAAGCTGGAATGAAGGTAGAGGTGAAAATGAGGTCATAAGCTAGCTTTGAGCTGGACTTAAGTTAAGAAAGCTTGAGAGAGCAGAGAGGAGAGCTAGATTAAGCTTGGCCATGCCCAGTTGAGCTCTGATACCATGTCAGAAGACGTGGATTTAGAGCATGGCATGAGCTATGGAGGATGGAAGATGTAGATAGGACTCGTGTGGACATAGACATAGACAAGATTAATTGTTACACAAGTGAATTAGGTTCCAAGATTGAGACTTGGACTCATAAACACAATCTTGTGTGTTTGACAATGACTTTGACACTTGATTGAAGGAGAAAAGTACTATGACATTGTATTGAAAAGTGAATCAAGTACATCATTATATAGTCTCTGACCTTTCTCCACTCTCCTCACTATGCATGTGGAATTTAGGACATCTCTTTCTGGAGCATACATCATTTGTCATTTCTCAACAATACCTTCCCCTTGAGCATTAGGCAATACTCTGGACCCTTGCTTTGTTGAACCTGATGCAGCCCGAACTAAAGTCTTCTCTAACTGAAAGGCATCTAGATAAAGCTGCAGCAACTGAGGATGGTCTGCCAAGCCATCCTCTTCCATTCTTTTGGTATCCATTGGTGAATAATTCTGATATTTCACCAAGTATCTCCTGGATACTTTACCTTTGACCTTTCTTTCATTATGTGCCAAAATCTGCTCGAGTATCAAAACCTCATCTAGCTCCTCAACCTCAGACTGAATTTCAGCAGACATATCCTTTGGCACATCATCATGAAAAGGCCTCAACGAATTGACATGAAAGGCATTGCGCATTTGTCAATGTGGAGGTAATTTCAGTCAATATACCATATCGCTGATTTTCTCCAATACTTATAGTATCTCATACTTAAGTTCAGATACAATATTTCTCTTCCTTTCATCTTTTTTAGCCTTGCCTTTTCAAAGTGTAGCAATACATAATCACCCTTTACAAACTGCAAAGCACCTTTGTGGCAATCAGGTGTCCTCTTTTGCTTTTCTTGCAATCTTTAAAGGGTATACTTTATCTTTGCATAGGCTATATTCAAGTTTTCCACACAACGATCAGCCTCAAAGATCTTATTCTTAGTTTGCAAAATAGGTGGTACCTTCTTGCCACCCTCAACCACCTCAAATGGAGCTTTGCTCGTAGAACTATGCATTGTGTTGTTGTAAGCAAACTCAACCAAATACTGCTCTCACTGTGTCTTGTGGTTTGAAACATAGCACCTCAAAAGATCTAACACTGTGGAATTTGCTTCCTCAGGCTGACCATCTGTTAGCGAATGGAAGGATGATGAGAATTTCAGAGTGATACCCATATTCTCAAACAATCCCTTCCAAAATAAATTGGTCATCCGAGGGTCTCGATCACTAATGATCGACTTTGGCATACCATGATACTTAAAGATGTGTTGCAAAAACAATCGTGCCACATGATTAACCTTCATTTTCTTTCTCATCGGAATGAAATGGGCTTGTTTGCTAAACCTGCAAACGATAGTCCATATCCCGTTATTCCTTGTAGGTGTCTTAGGAAGCTAAAAAATAAAGTCCATTGGAATGCTCTACAAATGCCTATCTGGAATAGGCAAGGGCTGCAACAAGCCCAGTATCCTTTGCCTATCATGCTTTACCTTCTGGCATACAATGCATGTCTTAACAAACTATTCTACATCATGCCTCAAAGTTGGCCAATAAAAGAAATGCTCCATTGCCTTGACCGTGGCATGAATACCTTTGTGTCCTACATACAGAGGAGCATGACTTTCAGTGATAACCCTAGGCCTTAATTGCTTTGTGACACACAATCGTCCATGCATCATCAGAAATCCATCTCTTAGCACAAAGTGTTCATGCCTTTGGTCATTGCAAAGCTGATCATAAACATTAGCAAAGTCCCGATCAGCAACATATTATTCTTTCATGGCATCCAACTCAGTGTGATAAACCATGTTGATGGCTGAAATTTGTGGCTTACGTGATAGTGTATCAGCCACAACATTCTTTTTACCATCAATATGTACAATCTGAAAATGAAACATATAGATAAAATTTTTCCATCTCGTATGCTTCTCTGACAACTTTGTCTGCGTTAGAAAGTACCTCAAAGTTTGATGGTCTGTCTACACTGTAAAATCAACCCGTATTAAATAATGTTTCTGCATAGAAGTGCGTGAGATCGGCAGCTGCTTGGGTTTATGTTCTTACTACAGGAAGTATGTACACAAGTTTGTTGAAATTGCATCTCCATTGCATGCCTTGTGGAAGAAGGATCTACTTATGTGGATGGGTGGTAATTTCCTGATTACAACTTAGTTACAACAGTAACATTTATTACAAAACTGAGAAATACAAATTAACTTACAATCTTGGACAATGGTATCCTATTGGCCCCAAACTGGTGCCCCTTTTGGTATTTATTTAACTTAATTGAAGATGAAGTTGATCTACAATGGGATTCTCCCAATCCCTTTCGGTATTCTAACTTTCCTTGCTATCCAAAATGACAAAGATTTGACTATCTAATATGGAGTGGTATCATGAAAACTTGATTTATGTAGAAGTGGTTATGGTACATTGTTTGTGGAACCATTCTCCATCCTTGGCGGACATCTTCCAAAGTATGGTTGAAGCTTCAGATGTTGTATGAGGTGCCGTCTGCCATGCATGCAGTGGCCCTTTATGGCTAGCTTCAACAGATGAAGTTCGAACCTAAGGACACCATTTGGTCATTTTTGCTTTGTGTTATGTAGGTATAAGACCAGCTTCGACACATGTAGTCTGCCCTTCCATAAGGCACATCTAATGGGAACGATACTCTACAAGCTTCCCCCGGAGTTTGATGGAGTGGCTAATGCTTTGAGAGTGTAGATATCATCTACAATTGTGAGCTTCACACATATATCCTCGATGCTACTTGAGCATGAGGCATCCTTGTGCTATAGGGTAGGCTTTTGTCTCATTATGGAGGTTCTAGTGAGGCCTTACCGCTTCAGAAAGAGGGGCAATAAGAAGACGTCGAAGAGTCCAGTGTTATCATTGTGGTAAGAAGGGCCACTTGTGGAAGAACTACAAGGAGTTGGAAGCCTCACGGAAGAAGGAGCAGGATGTGGATTCCTCTGATGAGTCATCCTCTTCCTCAAAATCTTTACTCCGATCCTTTGGCCAAGAAGAAGTCTAAGGTGCGGAAGGGGTCCGGTTCTTCAAATCAAGGGAAGGACTTAGTTGCCCCTTTCTCTGTTGCTTTCTAGTCCAGATGATGTGGTCATTTCTCATGACTCTCCAGTGCTAGAGAGGGAGTGTGAGAGGGTAGTAAGATGGGACAGTTGAGCCTCATCTATATAGGTATATACGTGCATAGGTTCCAGAGAGAGACGTCCTTGATGCATCATTGGCAGGTTAAACCCTTGGAGCGGGGATTGACATCCAAGTTCATGATGAGCTGGTTCTTTGATGATGGAGAGTGGGATTGCTCCTAGTCTTGTGCTTACATGAGGGGATACTTTGGCGGATTGGCCAAAGGTGGGAAATCCATGGTTACATATGTCCAGAGGCATTTTTTGACAGGATGGTCTTGTATGCTAATGTGAGACATTGATGATGAACATAGAGACATGCTATGGTTCTTCTCTATTTTCAAGAGTTGATGATTGACATTGACATTAGGTTCTCTCCGAGGCACCTTGGTGGTGGGTTGATCACCCACTGCTTGGGTATCCATGGTTCTATTCTGGTGGTTCTATGTTGTATGAACTATGATGCATCATTTTCCTTGTATCATTGTATCAGATTACCCATGACCCGAAAGAGGGTGTTAGCAAGATTGTCAGCTCATGTGTGAGTCTGTGCATGCCTGTTAGGGCTGGGCACATTTGTATCTATTTCAGGCATTTTATGTATGAGTATTCTATGCTAGATTGACATTTATGATGCCAGTCAGTCAACATTAATGTTGTCGGACCAGCATTTATGATAGACACATTTATTGCCTATTTATTGGGGCTCCTCCTTCTTAGCCTTATCATCATCATCATTCATCAAGTGAGCTTCCTGTTGGAGAGAGGAGCCGATGCTAGTGCCCACACAGCTAGTGACTCAGCATTGTACGCGATTGTCTTGTGTTTGGTATATGGATTCCATTTCTTGAGCATCCTTCTGAGTTCTCTTCTTTGCAGTGTTCTCTCTTTCTTTCTCTTCAGTTTTGTGTTCAGCAATTTATTTCAGCACTTGTTTATGCTTCCATTGTTGCTTTTGCTTCTAACACATACTAGCTCCTAAAAATATAGAAGAATCATAGTAGCTCTCATTGTCTGTCAATAAGTTGTCAACAATGCCTCACAATAGTATACATGACCATCTTGTCAACAATGCCTTTGAATATATGTGACCATGGATTCTCCTCCTTTAGCCAGACCGCGCAGTGTCCCCTCATGTGAGCTCGGACTAGGAGTCAATCACACGCTCTGTCAAGAAACAATCCATCATGAACATGGATGTCAATCCTAGCTCCACGATTTCAAAACCTTCTAGAATTTAGTGGATACGGAAGGGAAGTTCCTCTTGGGATCCTTTGCACCTATACACCTATATAGATGAGGCTCATGTGTCCCACCTTACCACACTCTCACATTCCCTCTGTAGCATTGGAGAGTTGAGGGATGACCACATCACTAATACTAGAAAGCAAGAGAGGGAGGGGTAGCCAGCCCCTTACCCTTTGAAGAAGATGATCCTTACTGTGCCTCCTCCTTCACCTTGGTTGAGGGATCTGAGTCGGATTCGGAGGAGGATTAGGTTGACTCGTCAGAAGAGTCTATATCTAGCTTCTTCTTTCATGAAGCTACTAATTGCTGTCCTTGCACAAATTTCCCTCCTTACCACAATGATAGCATCGGGCCTTCAACTTCTTTCTATCACCGCTCTTTGAAGTTGGAAATGCCTCATCATGGCCACCATACGGAGATCGAAGCATCCCCTATAATCTCAATGATGCATCATGCTCAAAGCAACATCAAGGACATGTGTGTGAAATTGACTGGCGTTGATGATGTCTAGGCCCGCAAAGCATTGGCTACTAAATTAAACTTTGGAGGGAGCTTATAGAGGATAGTCCCCACAAGACGAGCCTTTTGAAGTGCAGATTGCATGTGTCAAAGCTAATCTTGTACCTACGTAACACGAAGCGAGAAACACTGAACCATATCTTTAGGCTTGGACTTCATTTGCTAGAGTTATCCATTTAGGGTCATTGCACGCATAGTCAATGGGGCCTTGTACAACATTTGAAGCTTCTCCCATATATCTGAAGCTATTTTGCAATAGGTAACCACTGGTAGAACCTCTTTAAAAATGCTTTTAAGAAAGGTGGAATATGTATGGGCATCATCGTAATCCCATGTAAGCACAACTTCCTCATGATTGACGCAGTCCCAATCATTTGGAAGTAGAGTGGGAGGTCGGGTACGCGCAATAGCCCTTGCACAAACCAAGCGTTCATAATAGCACTCCATGTAAGATAGCTAGGGCCGTGAAGTTCATTGCCAGTAGAGCAATAGGAAGGTGCCATTTGGAGAGGATAGGAAGAGAATATAAAGAAAAATAAGAAAGATAGAGAGAGCACAGCTAGAATACAACATAGACTGCACTTGGTACAAGTTCACATGTAGTCTAAAGAGAGATGATGAAACCGGTCTATGACTCACATAAAGCGGTAGTCCCTTCAATTAATACGTGGTCTTTTCACATACATACACAAATAGAGATCTCACTCCCTTGCTCAACACCAGATTGGCCCCAAAGTCCGGCACCCCTTTCGGTATTTTTTTATCAATTAAAAGATGGAAAAATTTAAAAAAAAAAGAAATGTTCCAAAGTACAAAACATGTGAATAGTTGGCTTTCATATTTTCTGAGTAAATTTCAGCTGCATAAGGACAGTACAACATATCTAGAACAACATCCCTTTCTGAGTAAATTTCGGCTGCATAAGGACAATACATCATATCTAGAACAACATCCCAAATAGGAAAACACTTTCTGTGAGCATAACTCAATAATTCAAGTGTAGAATTGCAATCTACTGAACTCTGTATTTACTGTTTTTCACGTGTTTCTTGACCTGTTCTCAGCCTTATTCCATTTCAGATCTGTTTCATATGAGTTGGACTACAAATCCTTTGACCTTGGCATCATTCGAGCAGTAAAACAGCCCCACAAACAACACTAAATGAGAGCTGAAAACCCTGTTTCCGTGTGGCGTGGTCATCACTTTCTTTAGTTCCTACATTGGAGAAGCTATCAGTTGCTCCTGACCCTGGACAGTGAGGCTCTTGCCTTAGCAAAAGTGCAAAGAAAACACAGAACTGTACATTCGATGGAATCAGCCTATCATGCAGAGCATTTCCTTTGAGAATAGAGAGAGAGTTGACCAGAGGGAGTAAGCTCTACCTCCGTACATGAGTCAAAGTCGAAGAAGTACTCTCCATAGCTGATGTACTTACAGCCAATCTGCCCTCGGCCCCTTAAAACTTCACGCTCAGATCTGCCCCTCTTGCCTATTACGTTTTTAAAAAAAAATGCTCTCTCTCTCTCTCTCTCTCCCTCTCTTTTGGGAATTTGTGCCCAAATTGTGACACATGGCATACATATAACATTTTTTCCATTTAAACCTTCCGGTCTAAAATTCTCCATGATTGGTACAAAATTTGACCTTGGCACAGACTAGAGAATTAATCCTCATGCAAAAACGAAGATAATGACGCGAATAAATTCTGGGGTCCAAAAATAGTAACTCCCTAAATTTTAGGGATGGTGACCTGTGCATTCCTCAAGTTGTTCTGAGCAACTTTTATCATTGTAACCACATCAAAAAGTGTAATGTGGCTCAGTTACGGTGACTTTTATTTCGTGAGCATTCTCACATGTGCATCTTCTGTCTTGGCCAAGTTCATTGTCTTGCACCATCTCCAGTGGCTAATCACACAATCTCAAACCATTGGCATTCTATTCTTCAGTGCCCATTCAATCCGGTCCCAAGGCTCAGACAAACCATTAGTCCAATTTGTTCCAATGGCTGCCTCTTCTGGCCATACAAAGATCCCGGCTTAATCCAAGAGAATTCTGGGGGTAAAAAGCAACAACAACTAAAGCAAGTGCAAAAAGTATCACCACCTGGTAACAGCTGATCACAAAATGAGTGCTGAATACAAGAAAATCTGATAAAAAACAGCCAACAAAGGCTAAAAAATGTAGAAAATAAAGTGTTGTGCCTAGCCAAATAAAGCAGCACCTTGTGCTTATATTTTGGCTCTTTGTAACCATTCAAAGCTCTGTCAAAATCTTTGACACCTTACTACAAAATTCCCACCTGGTTCTGAAGAAGAATGCAAGAATGATTGTAGACTTTAACTCATCTCAAAAGTGCTCTGCATATTGAAGAGTTCGCTGTGGTGTCAGACAATGTGGTGCTGTTGAACAACTAGAGGCATAGAAGCTTTTTGTGTTTACCATTTGGATGATACATGAAGGAAATTATCAGTGTTTTGAGAACTTGTTTCAGAATGATCTCCAAAACAGATTAATTAATGATGCTCAAAGAAAATAACTTTCTTTTTCAGTGTACTTTTTTGGCTTCTTCATAATGGCCTGGCCAAAACTATTTGCTTTTGGTGCTGCATTCTTTGAATATATGGTTTCTGCAAGCGGCATACTTCATATTAGGAATTTTATCAGGCATGATCAAAGCTTATCACACAGTATATGGTTTCTACAAGCGGCATACTTCATATTAGGAATGTTATCAGGCATGATCAAAGCTTTTCACACAGTAAGCAGACATTGATTTTGGTTTGTATCTCTAGTGTTTTAAACTCATGTCAAGCTCGGATTTGTCAGATTTTGACATTCAGCAGCTAGTTGAAGATGCACGGAAAAGATGGCTGAAGCCAGCTGAAATTTGTGAAATTTTGAACAAACATAAATTGCTTCAGTTTTCTGAAGCTGCACCATCCAAACCTGAAAGTAAGCTTCTTTTGTTGTCAAATTTCTTATTCAACATCATGAGCCAAGTGCATAAATATATACGTTACTGTATGCTTAAGATAGTTTCAGCAGTCCTTTCATCTATGTTGCAAGCATTAGAACTATGCGGCTTTGCTAACCTTCTGCTATGGATACTAACACCTTGGCTTTGTCTTCATCCTCCTAAGGTGGTTCACTGTTTTTGTTCGACCGTAGTAAACTTCGGTATTTCAGAAAAGATGGGCATAATTGGCGTAAGAAAAAGGATGGAAAGACTGTCCGGGAGGCACATGAGAAGTTAAAAGTGAGTTTTTATTGTCATTCAGTTCTTTATTTCCAGGTAATCTCAACATGGTCTTATGATGTTTGCAAATAAATCTGAACAAGAAGTTCCTTGTGCTTACAGTGCTTCGAGGAATAATGTTTATGTTTAGATATGCATAGGAATTTTAAAACATAATTGTCATGTAGCCTATAAAGGATTGTTACCATGTCATAACATGTAAAGGAAAAAGAGAACAACTTAACCTTTCTATTAAGAAAGGATCCTTTAGTTTGACAATAGGAACTAAAGGATACAAAAGATGTAAGTCAAGCTTTGACAAGAGATATAGAAACAAAGTTATATCAGGCCGGCCTCTGGTTTCTTGACATTTATCATATGCTAAAAGGAAATGTGTGGTTGTTCTATTTAAATGAATTCATTAGAAACTAAATTGTGCCAAAAGTCACTAGAAAGTTATGTTGGGCTGGTTTCATGATTTTATTGTATGCTAAAAAGCAATGCATGATTCTGCTGTTCAGGAAAAATTGATTAGAATTGATGGGTCATCTTTTGGCATACTCTTTGAAAGCTAAGTACCCCATGGATCCGCAAACAGTTTAAGAGTGTATCTATTGTGTTTTTGGAGATCTTTAAGGGCCATATGATTTGAGCCCTTAAAATGAGTATGTATCTTTAAGGTCCCAATCACAATTGAGGAAGAATAAAGGGAAAATGTATGAAGCCACCAAGCCTAGGGGTTGCGAGGGTAGAAATTTTTTTGAAAGAAAATAAGGAAGGAAATTTTCATTTAGGGAGGGTGTGAAAAGTTTGTGGAAAAGAGGCTTCATTTCCTTCATCACAATCTACAGTCCTAAAAGGACCCACTATATATTGAGTTTGAGAAGCTCTAGATGTTTCTAAGATGCATGCAAGCCCTTCGTTTGTTGCTTATCTATGTACACATAAGGAAAAGGTGTCTTTAGCTTCATATCATTCTCTAGTACATTATAGAATATGTGTTTGTTGACACTGACACTGCGAGTATGCATGCACATAGGACTCAACTTGAGTCTTAATATGCAACCAATAAAAGTAGCAAGTGACGAAGGCCAAAGTCTGTTGTATGCTAGGATGTTCATCGCTCGGTGAATCGTGACACTCGTATAAAATTTTCTTATGGATATCTTGGCCATTAGGCACACACACTTTGCCTTGTTTAAAAAGTACTTCATTATGAATGGAATACTTTTTTGCCATCTTTCTCTCAATAGCTAGCTTTTGGGTGTTTAGACCACGAAAGCTTCTTGGGCTACTAGATTCCTCTTGGACTAGGTATCAGATCTTACCAAAGTGAAGATCGTTTTGGCAATGCTCTCTGAGAGAAAGATGCTAAACAGTCTCGAAGTTGCCTAGCTATCTTGTTTTTCTCTTTCGAGCTAATCCTATAAGGTTGTCGAGAGACTGGATGGGCAATGTTTCAATTCTATGGTCCAAGGTTTCGCAGGACGGTGGAAGTCCATTAAGTAGCTTGGACGGAAAAATACTAGCACACACATGTAATATTGGATTCGAATAGTCTCTTACATTTGAATTCAAATGAAGATAATTTTTAAAAGAAATTGAATTACATTGAGAATCAAGCGATTGAACTTTTTCAACAAAACAAATATAAGTAGTAACACTTTGATAAATAAAACGTTGAGTAAATTCTATTGCTGAAATCATATGCATATTGTTTTTTGTGATTTTGAAGGCTAGCCCTCGATCACATGGAATTATTGGGTATGGAGCTCTCCTGTGTGATGAGCAAGCTATGACGGGTGGAACTCCATGGGGGGGGAGAGAGAGAGAGAGAGAGCTCTTGCAAGTACATACTGAAATATAGATTGATAATGATAGATGAGATATGTGTGATGATAATATAAGTAATAGGGCATGAATATATAGGTTAAGGTATCTACCTACTATTAGCTTTGTTTATCCTCGTGTGTGAACATACATTATTGTGTGTAAAAGTGTGTATTTAGGTGTGCATACCTTTTACACTAGTTAGTAGCATTAAATAAGGATCAAAGGGTTAGCTACACAATCTAGCCTATATATTTAAGCCCTATCACTTGTGGTTTCATGCCACATCTCACTATTAATCTATCTATTCAGTTTGTGTGTACTTGCAAGAGTTCACACACACACACACACACACACACACACACACACACACACACACGTGTACGCCGTACGCACACCCCTCCATGGAGTTCCTTCTACCATAGATTGCTGGTCATACACGCTAGCTCTGTACACAACAGTGGTATCGAAGCAAGGTTTGAATGTCATCTTAGCCTACATCTAGTCGGCCCTCATTTCTCCTGATCCACGCGTGTTGACTACTATTATGACTTGTCTTGCCCGTTGACCTTTTACATGAGTTGACTATCTGTAAGCCACATCACTTTTTTAAATGAGGCTGGACCAAAAGTAACTATTATTTACCATTTTAAAAAAACATGTACTTGCCTTGCGCCTGCCAGTAACCCTGCTCTTGCCAATTGATCTGCCTTGCCTGGGCAATGACACATCTTCTTGCACCAATTCTACCCAAGTTGTGCACAAAAACTCGGATCTTCGCTGTCTTAACGATCACGTCAACATCAACTAGCACTAGTCGTCACATCTCCTCTGTCACAACTCTATAGAAATAGAATTTGTATCCTTTTTCATTAATTTGTCTATATAATGATTTATTAAATTTATTTCCTTTGCACTAATTAGATATAAAGAAAAGTGCATTGGAGCTGACCACTGATGAGTGGTCACAGGTTATGGTGGACCCACGCGGTGGGTTAGAGAAAAGATAGTTCACACTTCCACCTATATGGCCCGATTGGGCGCCTGTGACTAGAACTCACGCATATCAGGGTTAGACTCACACACAGAAAGGATTGATGCCTTGAAGTGTGGGCTAGATCCACTAGAACAGACAGTTACAATCAACAAGATGGCATGATCATGAAATGCTTGTATAATGTGCATGTGTGGGCTAAAAACTTGAAATGCACATTTCTTTGCATAGGAAAGTCACATGAAGATTCGGATACCATTTTTTCGATGTACACGGAAAAAGCTTTCATATGACACCCATATTGGGGGGGTCCCTAAATTTTAGGAGATCCCTAAATTTTAGGAGCCTCGAATTAGCCTAAAAATGCTAGTCCTAAAAAATAGGGATATCATTCTAAAAATAGTAAGTTCTGTACTCTGACTGTGCTTACTAAATTTGGTTGTTTCTATTCTTGATAGTATTCAACCCAAAAAGGAAGGCCATAGAGAAGAGGCAAGTGTCAAGACACTTGTCACATAAGTTTCCAAGTGTCCCACCACTTGTCACATCTCATGACATGTGGCTGGACACTTGTCTTGTGCTACTCCACTTTCCCCTTTTGTACTACTCTTCCCTCTCCTATAAATAAGAGCTCGTTTTTCTTCATTCGGCATCATTTTTCTTTGCTGTAAACTCATGTACAACACCCACATATAGCCAGAAATTGGCCCCATCCATCCCCATCATCATCCCCCACTTCTCCATTATCAAATTCCTCCATATTCCCTCTTCTATCACTGCTGTTTTACAGGACAGCAAGCCTGTAAATTCATTACAGCACCTCCTTCTCGAGCTCTTTCTTCCATTTTAGCAACAAGAAGCAAGCCCTATCCATGTACTGCTGATCAATGATGGAGAAAGGCTGATTTCTCCTTTTTCTTCTCTCATACTGTAAAGAAATCAGTTCTTATCATTGCATAATAGATAATGCATGTGTTTGTACATCTTTGCATGATCTTGTGAGAGTGAGAATTACTTCTTCTCACTCCCAGGTTGATTGTAACTAAGCTCTTCCCTAAGGGACTTGGGTTGAGCAGAAATACATTCCTTCGGGGGGGGGGGGGGGTTTGCCCATCTTCAACCCTCAATCTTGTCTCCATTACTTTTACATTTTCATGGCTGTAATTTTGTGAGTAATTTTTATTTTCAGCTTTAAGTGTTCATTCTCTTTTATATTAAATCTCGAAAACAAGCGAATATCATAATTGTTAAGCATACTACGTTGTTCGGGGCGTTTACAGTGGTATCAGAGCTTTGGCTCGGTCCTCACCCCAACACTGGTAGTGCTTACAATTATAAGTTTGTTTGTTTTCAGCCCTTGCATTGAGTGCTTGAGCATAATTTTTTTTCTTAAGAGTCTCAATGGATCAGTCAAGTGCTATCCTTCAAGCCATTTAAAGTCTTAGAGAGGATAATCAGTAAATTCATGAGCAACTTCTCAAACTAGAAAAAGTTGAGAATCCCAAAGAATTCAAGGAAAGAAGCCCATCTACTTCAAGGAGTCAAAGCCATACCAATGAAAGGAGCCGATCAAGAAGTCCAACTACTTCTAAGAGGCAGTCCCATTCTACTTCAAGACAAAGAAAGAGATCGCGTCGAAGCTCATCCTCTTCTTCAAAGTCATCTGGCGCCTATTCTGATGGATCCTCTTCTAGTAACGAAGAGTCACACCCTTCTCGTGGAAGACCCTATCATCGTCAAAGGCGTCGACATTCTTCACCCTTGTCTCCATCTTCATCCCCATCAAGCACTTCATCATCTTCAACCTCAACATCCGAGCATGGACGAAGGCATAAGAAGAAGAAGAAGACTAAGTCACTATCTCAACTTGAAAAGAAGATCAAGTTCAGTATTCTCAGGGAACTCATTGACCATGCTGAGACATGGGAAATGGAGCACAATGGCAACAAATCATTCCAAAAGAATGATAACAAGAGAGTAGCTGACGATGAGGAGTATTCAGCCCCAAATGAAGGACAAAAACAACGGCAAAAGCAGCCATCAAATCAAAAGAAGATGAAGCCCTATGCACCTCCTAATGCTCCTCAATTTCGCTCCAATCTATACCCACAAGCAAAGCAACTTTCCGAAGAAGAAAAGCAACGCTTCATGAAAGAATGGAAGTGTTTAAATGTGGACAAACAGGCCACATAGCGAAGCAATGTCCAAACAAGGGACAAAGCAAGGTTTCTGACAACAAGCCTAAGTCGCCAGTGAAAATCAATGCTATCAGTGATGTAGTTGCAAACACAACTCACACTCCAGAGACGCGCAAATTATTAAAAGCTTGGGGACAGTTGCAAGGTAAGCAAGCACTATTCTTGATAGATCTTGGGGCAAATGAAAATATCATTTCCTTGCAATTAGCTAAAGAGCTTGGATTAAAGAATGAAGAGATGGACACTCCGGCAGAAGTTCGCCAAGCTTTAAATGCTGATGAAGGTGACACAGTGAAGACTGTGATACCCTACATTGGCAAGCTCAAGTTTCAAATTCAAGGCTACAGTGACGAAGATACCTTCTGTATCGGAGACCTTGATGGTTGCGATGTGATTCTTGGCATGCCCTGGAATCATAGAGTAGATTCAACCATCTTCTCTCAGAAAAAGAAGGTATAACTCACCAACAAAGGCAAGAAGTACGAGATCTAAGCTGGAGTTTCTGGAGACACCATACCTATGGTAAGCCATATGCAAGTCTCTAGAGCAATTAAGGATTGTGTTCAATGTTGTTTGCTTTATGTCACTGATGTAAAAGATAATATGAATGCTGAAAACCAAGAGCGACTTCAGCTCTTGGAAAAGTATAAAGATTGTTTTTCGGAAGATCTTCCTTATCAGCTTCCCCCAGAAAGGCCAGAAGACCATCATATTGATATTATTCCGGGTAGTTCTCCTCCTAATATAGCACCATACCGTGTGAGCCATCCTCAACAAGAAGAAATCAGAAAGCAAGTCAAAGACCTACTCAACCGTGGGCTAATTAGGCCAAGTAGCTCACCATTTTGTTCACTGGTTCTTCTTGTTTAAAAGAAAGATGACACATTCAGGATGTGCATTGATTATCGAGCCCTCAATAAAATCACTGTGAAGAATCGGTGTCCTATTCCCAGAATTGACGACATTTTGGATCGTCTAGGAGGCTCAAAGGTTTTCAGCCGCATTGATCTAAAGAGTGGTTATCATCAAATTAGGGTAATACCACAAGATGTACACAAAACTGCTTTCCGCACTTCATACGGTCTTTATGAATTCTTGGTGGTTCCTTTCGGATTAACCAATGCACCAGCCACTTTTAATCGAATGATGGAGCGCATCCTTAGAGAGCATCGACAATATGTCGGTACTTTCTTTGATGATATTCTTGTCTTTAGCAAGAATGAAGAGGAGCATCCTCAACACTTGGAAATTGTTCTACAATTACTTCAACAAAATTAACTCTTGGTAAATGGTAAAAAGAGTGAATTTTTCATGCATAAAATAAATTACCTTGGGCATGTCATCTCTTTTGAAGGGATTCAGATGGATCCTGAAAATATTAGGATAATCCAAGAATGGCCTCATCCTCATAATGTACATGAGGTGCGATCGTTTCTTGGCTTATGCTCTTATTACTGTCGCTTCATCAAGCATTTTGCACATATGGCTTCTCCACTTCATGACCTTACAAAGAAGAAGATCTCTTTCCAATGGAAGGAAAAAGAGAAGGCAGCCTTCACAAGGCTGAAAACAGCTCTTACTTCTGGACCTGTTCTTATCATTCCAGATGTGGTAAAACCATTTGTGATGGAATCAGATGCTTGCGGTGATTGTATTGGTGCAATGCCAAATCAAGAAGGCCATGCCGTAGTCTTTGAAAGCCGCCGTCTAAATGATGTGGAGAAAAGCAAGGAGGTTCTCATCCAGATTATTCCATCAAAGACGGTTACCTTCTCATGAACAAAGATCCCCCAGAAGTTGAAGAAACAGAGCAACTCTTGGAACCTGAAAAGATTTTGTTTCTCAAGGATCGAACCACGAGAAGTGGCCTTGTGACACGAAAATTCTTACTAAAATTCAAGAATCTACCCACAACAGATGCACAGTGGGTAGATGAAAAATCCATGAAGGATTAACCAAATATTCTACAGCAATATCAAGAAGCTTTTCAGCTGAGGACAGCTGAATAAAAGCCAGAGGGCTGTCACAACTCTATAGAAACAGAATTTGTATCCTTTTTCATTAATTTGTCTATATAATGATTTATTAAATTTATTTCCTTTGCACTAATTAGATATAAAGAAAAGTGCATTGGAGCTGGCCACTGATGAGTGGTCACAGGTTATGGTGGACCCACGCGGTGGGTTAGAGAAAAGATAGTTCACACTTCCATCTATATGGCCCGATTTGGCGCCTGTGACTAGAACTCACGCATATCAGGGTTAGACTCACACACAGAAAGGATTGATGCCTTGAAGTGTGGGCTAGATCCACCAGAACAGACAGTTACAATCAACAAGATGGCATGATCATGAAATGCTTGTATAATGTGCATGTGTGGGCTGAAAGCTTGAAATGCACATTTCTTTGCATAGGAAAGTCACATGAAGATTCGGATACCATTTTTGCGATGTACACGGAAAAAGCTTTCATATGACACCCATATTGGGGGGGTCCCTGAATTTTAGGAGATTCCTAAATTTTAGGAGGTCCCTAAATTTTAGGAGCCTCGAATTAGCCTAAAAATGCTAGTCCTAAAAAATAGGGATGTCATTCTAAAAATAGTAAGTTCTGTACTCTGACTGTGCTTACTAAATTTGGTTGTTTCTATTCTTGACAGTATTCAACCCAAAAAGGAAGGCCATAGAGAAGAGACAAGTGTCAAGACACTTGTCACACAAGTTTCCTAGTGTCCCACCACTTGTCACATCTCATGACATGTGGCTGGGCACTTGTCTTGTGCTACTCCACTTTCCCCTTTTGTACTAGCTCTTCCCTCTCCTATAAATAAGAGCTCGTTTTTCTTCATTCGGCATCATTTTTCTTTGCTGTAAACTCATGTACAACACCCACAGATAGCCAGAAACTGGCCCCATCCATCCCCATCCCCATCATCATCCCCCACTTCTCCATTATCAAATTCCTCCATATTCCCTCTTCTATCACTGCTGTTTTACAGGACATCAAGCCTGTAAATTCATTACAGCACCTCCTTCTCGAGCTCTTTCTTCCATTTTAGCAACAAGAAGCAAGCCCTATCCATGTACTGCTGATCAACGATGGAGAAAGGCTGATTTTCCCTTTTTCTTCTCTCATATTGTAAAGAAATCAGTTCTTATCATTGCATAATAGATAATGCATGTGTGTTTGTACATCTTTGCATGATCTTGTGAGAGTGAGAATTACTTCTTCTCACTCCCAGGTTGATTGTAACTAAGCTCTTCCCTAAGGGACTTGGGTTGAGCAGAAATACATTCCTTTGGGGGGGGGGGGGGTTTGCCCATCTTCAACCCTCAATCTTGTCTCCATTACTTTTATATTTTCATGGCTGTAATTTTGTGAGTAATTTTCATTTTCAGCTTTAAGTGTTCATTCTCTTTTATATTAAATCTCGAAAACAAGCGAATATCATAATTGTTAAGCATACTACGTTGTTCGGGGCGTTTACATCCTCTAGTCCGTTGACCAGCCACATGATCATTTGGCAGTTTGATTAGTCTTTTCTTCTCAACCTTTAATCATAAAGGTTTAATCATTTCTTAAAGGCGGTAGTTCACACACAAATTGGGAAATTTCATTATTTTATTGAAAATTTTCAAATTTCTTTACCAACATATGGGGGTTTTCAATTGTGATTGAAAATTCTTCAAATTTCATGAATAATATTTGGGCCTTTTGCAGTATGCCCGAATTCTCACAAATTGTTCTTTGAATTTCGGGGCTTTTCACGTTGGCACCTATCTACATCAAATTGCGGCCATTGATAAGATGTTGAAGATTGCTTGAGTGCTCATACCTTCAACATCAAGCGAAAAATGACCCGCCAAGTATCCAATGTTTGGCAATGCTATTGCAAGCGATCAACACTGATTGCGATGTTCTCAACGGCAACATCGAGGGGGGACTTTTTATCCCGATTCATTTTTTAAAATAAAAATACAGAATAAAAAATAGAATCTAAAGATATTAGAATTAGAGATTGACCATGCTCACACATGGGCTAAGACCTTTCCATCACTCATTAAAATTGTGTGGGTCCTCTGCTCGGATTTCAATCCAAAATGAGTTGTATTTCTTTCTGTTTCCTTTCCATATGATTCACAAAGGAGTTATGTTTCAAGGGGGATTCTAACCTCTTTGCGCATGGCCTCTGAGTTGATCTTGAAAGCTATACCTGTGTATTTGGCCTTTGGTCATGTGTCTAGTGCCTTTAAGCTATGTTGGCTTTTGATCAGCCTTTGAGCCATGCATGTGTACCTTTGAACCATGCCTTGCTTCAGGTTTGTGAGCTTCTTGGTAAACCATGTCATGACCTACCTCATGTTTTCTCTCTCTTATTTATGTATCTCCTTTTCTAGAATCATTGTACAGGATTAGACAATGCCTCTTAGATGTAAGACTTTTCCTTTTCTTTTTTCATATATTTCATGTCATGGATTTAGTCACTTGTGGCCATCACTTAGCATTAAATTAGGATCAAAGGGTTAGCTACATAGTCTAGTCTATATATTCAGGCCTTATCACTTGTATTTTCATCCCAAATATCACTATCAATTTATCTATTCAGTTTGTGTGTACTTGTAAGAGTTCACACACACACACACACACACACACACACACACACACACAGACTCTCTCTCTCTCTCTCTCTCTCTCTCTCTCTCTCCTCCATGGAGTTCCATTTGCCATAGCTTGTTGGTCACACATGTGAGCTCCATATCCAACACCTACACCTTTGACCCTTATTTAATGCTAAGTGGTGTAAAAGGCATTCACATCTGAACATGTACTTTTACACACAATAGTGTGTGAACAAACGAGGATAAAGAAAGCTAATAAACTGCCGTTCGGGTCATGGGTGACTAAACTTGTGACACGGAATATATGAAAAAGAAAAAGAAAAGGTCTTACCTCGAAGAGAGAGTGCCTAATCCCGTACAATGATTTTGGAAAAGGAGATAGATATATAAGAGAGATACAACACGATGCAGGTCACGACATGGTCTACCAACAAGCTCGGTGAACTGATGTAAAATAGGTGTGTGTGCATGGCTCAGAGGCTGATAAAACTCCAGCGTGGCTTAGAGGCACATAACTAGAGGTCAAATACATGGGTATAGCTTTTGGGATCAACTCAGAGGTCTTGTAGTAAGTTGTTACAAACTCCCTTCAAATATAGCTCCTAATAGAATCATAAAAGGAAAATACAAATCTTTTTGGATAAAAATCCGGACAAAGTATTCCACACAGTAAACGGATGTGTTTGGAAAGATCTTAACATATGCATTGGTATGGTTAGTGTGTAATTCTAAAACACATTATGTATGTTTTTATTTAGGATATTTTTCAAAATTAATATTGATAGGGTTCATCACATTGTCTAGAGACAATGATTGAATACGTACATTAAGGGTCTTGTTAGAGGTGGTAGGTGGCTCGTTGAGTCACTATCAAATAATATATTAGTAGTGGCATATTGGGCGTGTTATTAGTCTGGTTGCTTGTCTTTCTTCTTGTAGCATTGGTCAATAGTGTGGCCAATATTCTTGCAATATCGACACTAGGGTGGTTGTTTCTTGGTGTAGAAGGTTGTCGATGTTATGTTAGTACCTTTGTCGCACCTTTTGTCATCCAAAAGGATGGCGACCATTTCTTCATATTTCATCTCTTGAGCCACCTTGAGAGCTGTTATGATTTCATGGATTTGTGCTTTTTTAAATCAAGCTATTAAGAAGTACAACCTTTTTATCATCATTATCTAGATGACTGTCGAGAGTGGTTAATTTTCTGTAAATAAGACTTAACTGATCGAGATGTTGCTTCAGAGTCTTCGAAGGATTGTAGGAGATACTAAACAATTGCATCCTCACAAAT
The DNA here is from genome assembly GCF_053477565.2 of Lygodium microphyllum. Classification (NCBI taxonomy): domain Eukaryota; kingdom Viridiplantae; phylum Streptophyta; class Polypodiopsida; order Schizaeales; family Lygodiaceae; genus Lygodium; species Lygodium microphyllum. The sequence continues at coordinate 25,099,162 of NC_141148.1, forward strand.
AATTTGGAAATTATTGATATCTTCCCAAAATGTGGTTTGAAGATCGTTTCATATCTCTTTTGCCATTTTTGTAAGATCAAGGTGAAGAAGATTGTCAAAGAGGTAGTTCGATGATGGCAAGTGCACTTTTGCTCTTCTTGAGCCATTCTTGATAAAGTTGTGCATTGTCCCGAACGTGCTCCAATTCGCTAGTGGAGACGACTCTCCATGTGCCTTCTTGTATAAGTATGAGCTAAATCTTTGTCTTCCAAATGGAGAATCCAATGCTTGAGAGTTTTTTATTGTGATGCCATATCTCGATATCTTGATGGTAGATGCCATGGAGAGAGCTCAAATTGAAAAAGGACACCAATTTTTGATGATGAAATTTGAAGAAAGTAGACTCGGATTGGAAAAGTCTCAAACTTTATCAAGGAAATTAAAGAAATTTGGAGCACAATTGAGCTCCCAAATTTTGGTTAAGAAATTTGAGAAATTTCAATAGAAATTGAAATATCCCAATCTACATGTGAATTGTCCCCTTTAAGAAATAATTGAAACTTTATGATTAAAAGTTGAGGAGAAAAGATTGATCAGACTGCTGAATGATGATTGGTTGGACTGGAGGCAATAGGCATGTGGCTGAGAAACAACTTGACGCAAGCAATGTGACGACTGGTGCCACTTGTTGATGGGGCATGTGTTGGGGCAGACTGACACGTCTGACCAGGGCATAGGGAACACGGGCAAAGTGACAGGATTGACGGACAAGGTCTCGATGGCCAAGACAATACATGTTTGTAGATCGTTGACAAGATAGGTCAAGCGACAGGAATAGGTTAGAGATCCTCTTCTTTTTCCTTCTTTTTTTTTCTTCTAGCAACCACAGGAACAGGTAGGTCCCCGTAGCAGCAGACTATTTTACAGAGTGGCAACGCTAGAGATGTGATGGGCTGAAATTGTGATCTTGCTTTGATACCACTGTTGGGTATCAAGCTTGCGTGTGTGACCAGGAGGCTATGGCGGACGGAACTCCATGGGAAGAGAGAGAGAGAGAGAGAGAGAGAGAGAGAGAGAGAGAGAGAGAGAGAGAGAGAGAGAGAGAGAGAGAGAAGAGATAAGATAAGATCTAGTAGCATCTCTAAAGGGCTAGAATGGCCTATGAGACCATAACCAATACAACTGTATCATCATCTCTCATCATAGAAGAAGAGAGAAAATTTATGTGTAGGCCTACATGGTAGATTTGGAATGAGAAGTATGGAAAACTGAAAAAGTTGGAAAAAGAGATTAAAATGAGTGTAGAGTATCTCCCCTCAGTCTATGAAATCCACCAAGACTCTGCAAGCTATCTCTGACCGAGTCAACGTGCCAATTTGCATCTTTAATGTACAATTGTGATGCAAATGTGACTCATATGGGCATGCCTATGTTGCCGAGTAGGTACTCTAGGGCATCGTGCTCTGCGTAATGCTATAGATCTGTCAATTGTGATGCTGCATGATGATGTCCCTTGATGATGTCTATCAGTAGGAATTGTAGGGTGGGGGTTCAGCTACACTGAAAAAGTTAGTAACTGCTCTTTGGAGAGGTGGATGAGGCTGGGGTCGCAATGTAACCAGCCTTCCTCCTCGGATAGGGTGGTAAACAACCTGATTAAGCACTATTTACAGCAATAAATAAATTTACAGAATTGAAAAGTACACTTTGCCATATAATCTTGGATATTGGACACCCTGTTGGCCCTGAAACTGACGCCCCTTTCGGTATTTATTTAACTTAATTGAAGAAGAAGTTGATGTACAATGGGATTCTCCCAATACCTTTCGGTATTCCAACTCCCCTTGTTGTTCAAAATGACTAGTAAGTCTTCAATTCGATTTGCCCCTTGATTCGAGCAATCAAATGGCCTTCACCCACTTTGATGGAGATGGAAAATGCCTCTAATTCAATTATTTGCTGGTCCCTCCACTTGAATAGGCTAAAAACAGCTTCAGTCCAAGTCTCGGAGCTTCCAATTTTTGGCATGCTTCTCGAAGCTGCTAAACCCTAATTTTTGCTGCAGATTAGGGTTTGCAGTAGAGAAATCTGAAATTTCTCAGCCTCTGGTGATCTCAATGCTGCAATCTTTGGAGCAAGGCTGTAGAAAGGCTAGGAGATGAGAGAGAATGCTGAGAGAGAGAAAATTCAGACTTTCTTTCGGAAGAACTGAAGAGAATCAGTCATTTACTATTGGTGCCTTGTTTCAACAGTTTGTAGATGCTGTCACCTGTTGTTGATTGGTCTTCTCCTACCCTTGGTTGCCTCAAAATACTTTCAACGGCTGCAAATTAGACTAGTAACATCTCCTTGCTCTCTCTTGCAGGTTGAATATACTAAGAATGCCTCTCTCCAGCCTCTAAAGACGTTTTTCAGTCTTGCATGGGCATTTTTGATAAGTGGCAACCTTTTCAAATGGTTTTTTCAGCATTATCCATAATTAAATATTAATTTTCAGTCTTTAAATTTTAAAAATTAATCTAATAATTATTTCGGTGCCCTAAAAAGTAATCTGATTGGCCAATAATTAAATTGGCTAGGTAACTTCCATTCCCAAGTGTCTCTGCATCATCTTTGACCATCAGATTTGCGTTAGATACCATTAAACGTCACTTTCCTAGTGTCACAACTGATACTTATGGCCAAATGAATGACTTAGGTTGACAACTGGAACCAGACATCACCAAGTGCTTGTGCGGCATAACTTATAGGAACTTTTGCCTTTGACATCCCATGATTTTCTCGGGTCCTGGGCTCGTGATTTTACTCTAACCCTAGTTACACCTCACATGTGTAACATTTACTTAACCGTGTGATAAAAATTAATTCACATGTTAAGTGAGGTTTCAAAAATACATGTCTTCATGATAGCCCTCCCCCTTGAAATCCTTGTAATCGTCCACGATGGCCTTGCCAAATGCATCAAAAGCAAAATAGTGGATTGGAATTTCCACAAGGCATTATAGTTAACACAACATTGTGCATTGTTGCTCAACCATTCCATATGCCCAACACATGCTGAAAATTACTATCCAATCATAACATACCATAAGACTCACAAAGAATCTTATAAAAAAAACATTGCTAGATTATCATGTGACATGTCTATTTCTCATGAGCTCAACTCATCTGGCAATACCAAACCATAGCACAGCATAACCAAGCATAAACCATGGCTAAAATATCAATGGCATCATAACATATATTGTTGTTCATGGAACTAGATGTAAACCATTGAAAATTGAGCATAATTTGATCATAAGCTGATGGAAAAGTATAGTTTCAATGCTCGGGTGAAACTCATACTCATCTGCATACATCTCACAATGACTAGTACACTCAGTAGTGACCTCATGGCAAACATACTGTCAGCACAGTACCTTGGATGCATGTTGAATACATCCAAGATCCACTACATACGAGAGCTGTCCATAATTGAAGGAGTGAAAGTGCTACCTCCCCCTTGAGCATTAGGCAATACTTTGGACCCTTGCTTTGCTGAACCTGATGGAGCTCGAACTAAAGTCGGCTCTAACTGAAAGGCATCTAGGTAAAGTTGCAACAACTGAGGATGGTCTGCGAAGTCATCCTCTTCCATCCATTTGGCATCCATTGATGAATAATTCTAAAATTTCACCAAGTATCTCTTGGAAACTTTACCTTTGGCTTTTTTTCCCTTATGTGCCAAAACCTTCTCGGGTACCAAAATCTCATCTAGCTCCTCAACCTCAAGCTGAATTTCAGCAAACATATCCTTTGGCATACCATAAAAAGGCCTCAACAAACTGACATGATAGGCATTGTGTATCTGCCAATGTGGAGGTAATTTCAGCCGATATGCCACATCGCTGATATTCTCCAACACTTGGAAGGGCCCATAGTATCTCATACTTAACTTTGGATACAATCTTTCTCTTCCTTTCATCTTTCTCATCTTTGCATTTTCAAAACGCATCAATACATAATTACCCTCTACAAATTGCAAAGTACGTTTGTGGTGATCAGTTGCCCTCTTTTGCTTTTCTTGCGATTCCTGAAGTGCATATATTATCTTTACATAGGCTACATCCAAGTTTTCCACATAGTGATTAGTCTCAAAGATCTTATCCTTAGTTTGCAAAATAGGTGGTACCTTCTTGCCACCCTCAACCAACTCAAATGGAGCTTTGCTCGTAGGACTATGCACTGTGTTGTTGTAATCAAACTCAACCAAGGGTAAATATTGCTCCCACTCTGTCTTGTGGTCTGAAACATAGCACCTCAAAAGATCTAACACAGTGGAATTTGCTTCCTCAAATAGACCATCTTTTTGGGAATGGAAGGATGATGAGAATTTCAACGTGGTACCCATATTCTTAAACAACTCCTTCTAAAATAAATTGATCATCCTGGGGTCTTGATCACTAATAATCGACTCTGGCATAACATGATACTTAAAGATGTACTGCAAAATAAACGTGTCATATGATCAGCCTTTATTTTCTTCCTCATCGGAATGATATGGGCTTGTTTGCTAAACTTGCAAGTGATAGTCTATATCCCATCATTCCCTGTAGGTGTCTTAGGAAGCTAAAAAATAAAGTCCATTGCAATGCTCTGCTAAGGCCTATCTGGAATAGGCAAGGGCTGCAACAAACTCGACGTCTTTTGCGTATCATGCTTTTTCTTCTAGCATATGATGCATGTCTTAACAAACTGTTCTACATCATGCCTCAAAGCTGGCTAATAAAAGATGTTGGAAATAAAGGCTTATCGTACCTTTTACCGTGTTTGGGTGTGAGCGCACCCTTCACTTGTTGTACTTTATATATATTCAAAACCTAAAAGTGTTACACTAGTCTTTTGTACCAAACATCAAGTGTTGTACTCACTCTTCATCTCTACTACTCTCAACTCTTTGCGCATTCACTCTCAGCTCAGAAAACTATCCATCAAATTGGTATCAGAGCATAGGTTGTGCACGCTTCTCGAAGCCAGCAAGTAATAGGCGACCAGTAGGTAGTAGTCGGACTAGTCAGCAGGTCGCAGGCATTGCAGGCGACACGTGGACAGGCGGTAGACGACACGCTGCAGGCGAGTCAGGGACTAGCAAGCGACCAGTGTAGATGGTGATGGGCAGACGCGATGAGAAACAACAGGACACAACGACTTGGCTGTAGACGAAACGGCAGGATGCGACGACCAAACGGGCTCACGACTCACGTGGACAGGTGGTGACCTATTCGATAGGTCACCTGTGACCGGACGGGTCACGAACCTGACTTGATAGTCATCAAATTTTTATTTCTTTAACTTCAGCAGTTACTTTACCGAGCGTTCACACGCAAAGGCACAAAGTCAAAATTGCCCAATAAAATTGGGGCTTTTCTTGGATTTGGGGACTTTAATGTAGAAGCAGACAATTTGACACAGAAATTGCAAAATCGGTGCACATTTTCCTGTGAAATTTTGGGGCTTTTCACATTTCAGTGAAATTTCTTCAATTTCACTGAAATTTGTGCACACCAAACTCGAGAAATTTGGGGCTTTTGCAGACTTTCATCAATTTGTGCAAAAATTGCTTGGTATATGCACTTGGGTACGTGTGTTGATGCAATCTGAACGGATTATCCCCTAAAATTTTGGGGATTTTGATTGCTTGGGAATGCCTTTGGAGTAGAAATTGCAGTGAAATTATGGGGATTTCACATGTAACTGGTGGCTTGGTCTGTAAATGTGTCAGAAATTACTTGAGGAGTGCAGCAAATGACATTTTTTAATTCTGAAAATCTATTTGCACATCTGAAATTTCTGCAATCATGGGATTTTCATTGCTGGTTGGTACTCTTGTGTACTATGGTCACTTGTGTCACATTTGGGCTTGCCTTTGGTGATTGGTTAGTCAATTTGGGACTGCAAATTATGGCTGGAAACAATGACAGCAGTAGTCTTTTGCATATTAAGAAACTTGAGGGTGCACATAATTTTGCAATTTGGCAAAAACAATGCTACAACGTCTTGGTGTAGAAGAAACATGTAAAGGCCATCAAAACAAAGGGAATCAAACCAGCAGACATGGAACAAGATGAGTGGGATGACTTGGAGGAGCTTGCTTGCTCTACCGTTGAGCTCTTCAGTGTCAGACAACTCGCTCTTTAACATTGAGAAGCTGAATTCAGCATATGCAATGTGGCAAGGCTTGAATAATTGTATGCTCAGAAAAGTGGAGCCAACAAGGTTTATTGGTTGAAAAAACTGATGGACTTTCGCATGAAAGAAGGTACAGCCATGTCTGTACATTTGAATGAGTTTAACTCAATTTTCAGTCAGCTGATTGCTTTGGATTTCCATATTGATAAAGGCTTCAAAGCTATCTTCTTGCTATGCACTCTACTTGAAAGTTGGGATACTTTTAGGACAACTTTGAGTAATTCGAATGCTCAGCTGTTATACTCTGATGTGGAGAGTTCTTTGCTGATGGAAGAACTCAATAGGCAGGATAACTCAGCAAACAAGTCTTCAAATGCATCACACTAGAGGCAGATTTCAGTATAAGAGCAGTTTTGAAAATAGAGCACATAGCAAATCTCGTGGGTAAAATTTGGAGTGCCATCATTGTGGCAAAAAAGGGCACTACAAATGGTCAACTGAAGAAAGAGAAGGACAAAAACAAAAACAATGAAGCCAACAAGTCTGAAAATAAGGACAGCCAACCTGCCAAAAAGAGCAATGTGAAAATAGAAGAGGTTAATGTAGTCACTCATGATAATGACAGTCATGGTGATATACTTCTTACTTCTTCTTTGGATGCATACGCATTGATTGCAGATTTTGAGGATGATATGAACACTTGGATACTTGATTCGAGTGCGTCCTTTCATGTCACACCACATCATGAGTGGTTCTCTGACTACAATGGTGGTGTATGTGGTGTTGTCCACTTGGGAGATACCTTGCATGTAAAATTATAGGCATTGGCAGTGTGAAACTGGAATTTCAGCATGTGTTTGTTTTGCATAATGTGAGACATGTACCTCAGCTTAAGAAGAGCTTGATAAGCACAGGGCAACTAGATGATAAAGGTTGTCACACCAGCTTTGGGGATAGTAAATGGAAAATCTGTAAGGGCTCTCACATTGTTGCCAAGGGGTCCAAAAGTGATACCTTGTATCCTTTACATGTATCTAGTGTGCATGACCATCTAGTTGCCATAACTGAGTAGCAAAGTGTTTCTTTGTGGTATAGCCGATTGGGACACAGGAGTCAATTTGGAATGAAAGTGCTCTCTCGTTTGGGTTATTTACCGTCTTTGAGGTATGTTGATTTTGAACAGTGCGATCATTGTACTCATGGTAAACATGCTCAAACGTCACAGAAAAAATCTCTCTAAAGTCTTCATCCTTAGAGTTGGTACATTCAGATGTATGTCAAATGCTAGGATTATCTTTAGGGGGGAAGAAGTATTTCATTACCTTTGTTGATAATGCCACACGCAAAGTATGGGTTTATCCAATCCGTCACAAAGACGAGGCCTTGAATAAATTTGAAAAATTCCTGGCACTTGCTGAAAATCAGACTAGCAAGACATTAAAATGCATTCGCTCTGACAATGGTAGGGAATATGTGTCCAAAGCCTTTCAAGACTTTTGTGACAGCAAAGGGATTAAAAGGGAGCTTACTGTCCCTCTTAATTTGCTCCAAAATGGTATTGCAGAGCGTATGAATAGGACCATTCAAAACAAGGTCCATACAATGCTATCACATGCTGCTTTACCCCATGGTTTTTGGGCAGAGGTTGTTAGGACAGCCGTACACTTGATTAATCGGCCACCAACCAGATCTTTGGGGGAGGGGAGTCCCTGAAGAAGCGTGGTTGGGCAAGCCACCTTCGTATGCTCACTTGAAAGTGTTTGGATGCGAGGCATTTGTGCACATACGCAAGGAAGAATGCAACAAACTTGAGCCAAAGTCTTGTAAATATATTTTTGTAGGATATGGTGATGAAGGTGAGATGAGGTATCGATTATGGGATCTCGAGAAAAGAAAAGTAGTACGTAGCAATGATGTCATCTTCCAGGAAGACTGCATGCACAAACCACCCAAAAAAGTAGAGGAGGTCAGAAGGGTTGTATTTTGGGAGGATGTACCAATAGGACAACAAAGAATGCCTGTTAGACAGCAGCAAATACATGCTGTAAATGCCCCTAAAAATGCAGGGAATGATGTTGAAAATGATTAGCAGGATCTTGCCCATGATGTCCCACAAATTCAGCAAGAACATGTGCATCTGGAACAACCTGAACCAGCTTTACAGCATGCTGAACCTGCAAAACAACAAGCTGTGAATGCAGATTTGCAGGCTGAACAGCCAGCAAATTTTGACCACTGGGTCCGTCGGTTGACCAAAGTGCAAAAATAGCCAAATAGATTTGTTCCTGGTGTAAACTATGTGGTTGATTATGTCGTGTTAACAGATTGTGGTGAACCGTCATGCTTCTAGGAAGCAATGGACAGACAGGATAGTAAGAAATGACAAAAAGCAATGCTATCAGAAATGGAATCTCTCATGAAGAATGGCACTTGGGATTTGGTACATTTACCAAAAGGACAAAAAGTGCTACCCTGCAAATGGAATTACTAAATAAAAGTCACTTCTGGTTCTTTGCCAAAGTACAAGGCACGCTTGGTTGCTAAAGGGTACAAGCAAGAACATGGAATTGATTTTGATAAATCTTTTCTCCTGTAGTCAAAATGACTGACTACTTTGCGAACCATCTTGTGCTTGGTTGCATCTGAGGACATGGAACTCATACAGATGGATGTAAAAACCGCCTTCTTACATGGTGATTTGCATGAGGAAATCTATATGCAACAGCCTGATGGTTTTGTTGCAAAGGGAAAAGAGCACATGGTATGTAAACTCAACAAAAGTCTGTATGGGCTGAAGCAGGCACCATGCGAATGGTATCACAAATTTGATACATTCATACAATCTTAGGGATTTCATCATTCTCAAGTTGATCATTGCTTATATACCAAGAAGGCAGCAGATGGCAACCTTATTCTCTTGGTATTGTATGTGGATGACATGCTAATTGCAGACAAGGATATTCATGCCTTGGACTCCTTGAAGTAGAGTCTCCACAATAGCTTTGATATGAAAGATCTTGGTGAGACGAATCACATTCTTGGCATGTGTATACTTAGAGATAGATTAGAGGGTCTTCTTTATCTGTCACAGCAAGAGTATATTACGAAAGTTTTGCAATGTTTCAATATGGAGGGGGGGGAGGGGGAAGCTATTAGTGCAGCATTGCTTCCATATGTGAAACTTAGTGCAGATGACAGCTCTACATCAGATGATGGTAAGGTTGAAATTGCCAAGATATCTTATGCTTCAACTGTTGGTAGCTTGATGTATGCTATGGTTGCTACACGTCTTGACATTGCATTTGCGGTGGGAGTGATTAGCAGATACATGGCATATCCTGGCAAAAAGCACTGGGAAGCAGTGAAGGGTATCATGAGATACCTAAAAGGCACAACGGATTTGTGTATTTGCTTTGGTAAGCAGATGTCATCTATTGTTGGTCTCACGGATGGCGACTATGCTGGCCATCTTGAGTGCAGAAAGTCTACTTCAGGATATGTGTTCATGTTCATAGGAGGAGCAGTCTCTTGGATATCTAGGCTGCAAAAATGTGTTGCATTGTCTACTACAGAGGCAGAATATGTGGCTGTCATAGAGGTATGCAAAGAGACTTTATGGCTTTTAGGTCTGGTGAGAGAGCTTGGGATTACAGAGGTTTTTATCCTCCACTGTGACAGTCAGAGTGCTATCATGCTAGCACGGAATCCTGTCTTTCACGCAAAGACAAAGCACATACAGGTGAATTATCACTTTATCAGGGATGTACTTGATAGCAAAGGCATTGAACTTGTCAAGGTACATACAGATGATTACCCTGCAGACCTTCTTTCGAAGGGTCTTTTAGTTGAGCGGTTTGCTCATTGCCACCAGATGATGGGGGTTGGATAGTATTTGTGTCTTTTAGCTTTGTACATACATAGACTTAGCTGATTATTTCCTCTACCTTCAAGCATGTTGCCTTTAGGTGGGAGGTTGTTAGAAATAAAGGCTCACCGTACCTTTTATCATGTTCGGGTGTGAACACAACCTTCACTTGTTGTGCTTGATATACATTCAAAACCTAAAAGTGGTACACTAGTCTTTTGTACTAAACATCAAGTGTCGTGCTCACTCTTTCTCTCTACTGCTCTCAACTCTTTGTGCATTCACTTTCAGCTTAGAAAACTGTCCATCAAAAGAAATGCTTCACTTCCTTGACCATGGCATCAATACCTTTGTGTCCTGCCTATGGAGGAGCATGACTTTCGGTGATAACTCTAGGCCTTAATTGCTTTGTGACACACAGTCATCCATGCATCTTTAGAAATACATCTTTTAGCATAAAGTGTTCATGCCTTTGGCCATTGCAAAGCTGATCATAAACATTAGCAAAGTTTGAATCAGCAACATATTGCTATTTCATGGCATCCAACTTAGTGTGATAAACCATGTTGACGGCTGAAATTTTGTGGCTTACGTGACAGTGCATCAGCCACAACATTCTTTTTACCATCAATATGTACAATCTGAAAATGAAACATATAGAGAAAATTTTCCCAACTCATATGCTTCTCTAACAACTTTGTCTGCGTCAGAAAGTACCTGAAAGTTTGATGGTTTGTCTGCATTGGAAAATCAGCCCCCAACAAATAATGTTTCCACGTAGGGAGTGTATGAATTACAGCCAAGAGCTCTTTCTCATAGGCCAACAAATTCTTTTCTGCACCGTGGCGAATTTGGCTCTCATAAGCCACAACTCAACTATCTTGCATAAGAACAGCCCTAATGCTGTTACCACATGCATCACATTGAACTATGAATGACTTTCTTAGATCGGGCAACACAAGCACGGGATCTGAAGTCATCTTTTCCTTCTAATCTTTGAGGACTCCGTGAAGTCTCCTTCCTGAATAGGCTCCATCAAACTGCTGAATGAAAGTCAAAGCTTTCAGCCTATCTTGTACACCACTGAAGGACTCAAACTTCACTGCTTTTTCACCCTCATCATAGTCTTTTGCTGGCCCTTTGGGTGTCAAGTTGTCATACATTGGCTGTTGCAAAAAGGGTGCATTTGCTGAATTTACATCAAATCCAACACCAAACGGGACCAACATTCATTCCTTGAGCCCCACAAGCATTCGGGGGTGCAGATGCAGTACCAAGCATGCTACTTTGTGTCCCAAGCATCAAGCCAATGCTGCCATACATAGGGTTTTGTATATTTCCAGCCATACCCGAATACATTGGGCCTTGCACACCATGCATTGGTTGCTGCATACTTTAGGGATTTGTGCCATACATTCCTGTATGCGGTCCTTGTCCACCATAGCATGAAAAATCGTGCTTCCACCAAAATATCTTGGCTGTCCCATCATAGTATGCATGCCCGGCTGTCCAAAATCCATTGGATTGGCACTTTCGTGATGGCCTTGCATTTGCATTCCTTGCCCCGTAGGTGCCAACTGTTTTATTTCATTAGCATTTTTGGGAGCTTCAAATGAAGGGGTTGGCATTATCTTTGGTGCATCTTGTCGTCCCGAAGGTGTAGAAGACGTCTTCTTCTTCTTGCCTTTGCTGTCCTTCTTTGGGGCATTCAAAAATCGGGTAAATTGAGGATCCTTTGCCAATTCAGCAAAGAAATTTGCTGTTGTCCTCATCCAATTCTTGACCTGGGCATCAAATTCCTCTTCACTTTATTGGTCATCAGCCTCCTTATGCCTTGAAGGCCCGTGCATCTTGCCCAACAGCAACATTTTCAGCTTGCTGTCCATGGTTTGAGCCTTGTCCAAGGTTAGGCATTGCATTTTCTTCATTCCCATGTGAACGTTCATACTGAGAGGCATCATCATTGCTTGAGTCCATCTCATTGTATGAAGACATATTGTTGTAATTTTTCAGCTGAGAGTAAAAATCAGCACTAGCACAAAGCTTTGGCTTGCAATCAGGTGCCTCAAGCCCACCAAATCAAGGGATTGAGTGGTATCCCGGCAATGGAACCATGTAACCAACCTTCCTTCTCGGATAGGGTGGTAAATAGCCTGATTAAGCACTATTTACAGCAATTATCAAATTCACAAAACTGAAAAGTACACTTTATCATATAATCTTGGTTATTGGACACCCTATTGGCCCCAAAACTGGCGCCCCTTTTGGTATTTATTTAACTTAATTGAAGAAGAAGTTGATGTACAATGGGATTCTCCCAATCCCTTTCAATATTCCAACTCCCCTTGTTGTTCAAAATGACCAGCAAGTCTTTAATCCGATTTGTCCCTTGACTCGGGCAATCAATTGGCCTTCACCCGCTTTGATGGAGATAGAGAATGCCCCAAATTCAATAATTTGTTGGTCCCTCCACTTGAATAGGCTAAAAACAGCTTCAACCTTGTTGAATCCAAGTCTTGGAGCTTCCAATTTTTGGCACGCTTCCCAAGGGTGTTGCTAAACCCTAATTTCTGCTGTGCAGATTAGGGTTTGCAGTAGAGAAATCGGAAATTTCTCAGTCTCTAGTGATCTCAATGTTGCAATCTTTGGAGCAAGGTTGTTGAATGGCTGGGAGATGAGAGAGAATGCTGAGGAGAGAGAAAATTCAGACTTTCTTCACGAAGAACTGAAGAAAAATTGTCATTTACTGCTGCTGGTTGTCCTATCTCAACTGCTTGTTAATGCAAAGAACTAAAGAAAATCGGTCATTTATTGCTGGTGCCTTGTCTCAACAGCCTGTAGATGCCGTCACTTGCTGTTGATTGGTCTTCTTCTGCCCCTGGCTGCCTTAGAAGGTCCTCCAATGGCTGCAAATCAGACTAACAGAATCTCCTTCCTTTCTCTTGTAGGTTGAATACACTAAAAATGCCTCTCTCTAGCCTCTAAAGACTTTTTCACTCTTGCATGGGCATTTTTGACAAGTGACAACCTTCTCAAATGGTTTTTCCAGCATTATCCATAATTGAATATTAATTTTCAATCTTTAAATATTGAAAATTAATCTAATAATTATTCCGGTGCCCTGAAAAATAATATGACCGTTCAATAATTAAATTGGCTAGGCAACTTCCATTCTTGAGTGTCTCTGCGCCATCTTTGACAATCAGATTGGCGTTAGGTACCATTAAATGCCACTTCTCTAGTATCACCAATTGACACTTATGGCTAAATGAATGACCTAGGCCAACAACTTGCAGCAGATACCACCAAGTGCTTGTGTGGCATAACTTGTAGTAACTTTTGCCTTTGGCATCCTATGATTTCCTTGGGTCCAAGGCTTGTAAATTTACTCGAACCCTAGTTACACCTCACATCTACAAGATTTACTTAACGATGTAATTAAATATTAATCCACATTTTAAGTGAGGTTTCAAAAATACATGTCCTCATGACAGGGTCTCTGCGTGGTTTGGGGGGAGATATCAAAAAAGACATCGTGTGTTTGGTTTCTCTTATAATATAGAGAGACAAATTGTCACAATTCTACATAATAAAATGCATTCTTGATCTAATAAATGATGTAAAACTTTTTAACTAATGTTCATACCACAAGTTGAAGCATGCTGTCACAATCTATAAAGTTGGACATGCTGTACAAGAGTATGATATAAATGCAGATAAACAAATGTGCATACACACAAGTGGAAGCAAACAGTAGTTTCTATTTATCCCAATCCTTGTTTAAGGAGAAAAAAGACATCTCATGTAATGATGATCAGATTTTCTTTGCTTCAAGTGATCATTAAACGTTTTTATGGTGCTGCTAACTCACATTATGTTTTTGTGTTATCTAGGCTGACAGCAAAGATGTTTTGCATTGTTATTATGCGCATGGTGAGGATAATTCCTTTTTTCAGCGTCGAAGCTATTGGCTTTTGGACAGGTATATATTTCGTCCATATTCTGCAGGCTTGCTTGTGAAGAAAAATGATATCATCCATGCTTTGAAGGCATGTACCCTCTGTTCTGAGTGCATTCTTTTGGGGGAGAATAAAGGAGAGATGATCATTGGTTGTAAATTCATATGAGATTAAAGGTGTGTTTCACATAATCTGTCCTTATATGGCATGTTTTCCTACAGTAGGATGTTGGTATGTTGAGAGAATGCAAGTAACAGTGCCACATAGTTTGCTCACACAATGCAAGGGATATCCTTCAATACCTCTTTCTTTCTTCTGTTTGTTTGTTTGCTTGTTTTTTTTTTTCTTGGGGGGCAGAGGGGTGGTCATGGCTGGTTTTGTGCACCACATCTTTAGCAGAAGGAGGATTAAATCAGAAATCAGATTTTTTGAATCTAACAGTTTGGAATATAATACTGTTTATGCCTTTAAGTTCTGCCAATATCAAAAGCTGACTAATTGAGAGAAACTCTTTTTAATTGTTTCGTGCATAAGCTGCCGAATCTTCCCACATTACTGTGTAGTCCTTGTGTGGCGAATTATGTATACTAATTTCAGGATGGTGCACGTTTAGAGACTTTACCTTTTATGTCTAACCTGGCACATGTTGCCAACCCATGCTATCCTCTACTTCTTGAAATACCAATGTACCCATGGTTTTTTGGGAAACAACAAATGGGAACAATGGAATTTGGTTCATGGGTGAGGAGAACCTTTCCTTCCCAAATTTTTACTCTTGTTGGCATTAGATGGGTGGAAGCTTGCTCTTGGAAGCATTGGAGCATAGTGAGAAGCCTCCTGGTATTAAGGAGTGAGGAATGAGTAGCCTCTGCTTCTGCAAACCTACAAATTTTGCAAACACTGTCAAGGGATTGGGAGTTACAACCATCCTGTTTTGCTTCTATAACCCTGCAGATTTGTGGAAGCTACCAGTGTGGCAAGGGTTTGGGACCTACAACTATCCTGCTTTGTGAAACAATATAGAGTGGAGTGTGTGGCTTATTGGGCATCCCCAACGATGGGGGTACATGATCTCCCAACCAAACCTAGCGTGGGATTGTAGTGAGTTTAAACTAGTGTTAGAGTAGATTCAACCTTCTCTTTGCCCTCTCAATGCTAGGGTGGACTGTTTTCCATTGCTCCCTATTGCTTTCATGCTTGCTTGGGTAGGATGTCAGGTAAAGTTGCTTGTTTCAGTCACCTTATTTATCTTCCTTTTCTTCTCTCGTTCTTGTTAGGAGTCATGTGTCTTGTGTGGTCATCTCCTACTTGTGAGGCTTAGTTTGAGTGAGACAAGGACATTAGGAGCTCTGACATTGTATTTGCCTATTATTTTATGTGTTTTAGAAACTTTAGATGGAGGGCACATAAGTGCATTTCCTTTTGGGCACTTTTGGCTATTTTTTAGGGGTTTGACTATATTTATGGTTTTGCCACTTTTTGCCAATATATAGGTGGCATGCCCTCCCACTTTCATTATCCATCATTGATCCTTCGTGATCAGCCAACCCTCCTCATTCTCTCATCCCCTTGCTATCATCTAGCACCCACATTGATGCCTTGAGCTGCGTGTTGGGGCTTACTATTGCAGCCTTGTACCTTTAGCCATTGTAGTCACATTGTTCCTTCTCTCTGCTGCATTCTCTCTTTGTCTCCTTCTTCTCTCTATGTTCACTTTCCTCTTTCTGTTGCATGGGAGTGAGAGATTTTGAAGAGGAGCATGCTGTCCGCGATGAAACTTGCGAGGTGGTGCCATCCCTTCGTGCTGCAGATGTTTCCTTTGGAGTCAAATAGGGCAGGCTGGCCTGTTTCCAGCCCTTTACTTATTTCATACCAATAGTGTACTGCACCTTATAAAATCCCAAGGTACCATTTAGTACCGTATTTTATCGTACTGTATTGTATTGTACCTTTCATACCCGACAACCCTACAAGTGCTAGTCTTACCCTTTCTACTTGCATCCGACAAGCTGGATGGGACGAACTACCCTTCATTGTCGTGCTGTATGGAGTATCTTCTCAACAACTCTGACCTCTGGGATTTTGTTACTATCTCTATACCCCGATTTACCGTGGATTCTCATGATGGTGTGATTCCGGATTCAACAGATTTATGGATCGGCTTGAGCTCGCTCTTTTCTCCTTTTGAGTTGTATAAATTTTGTGCTCATGCATGTTAGATGTATCCACATCGCTATAGATGGTTGGAGGAGATTGGCATCTCTGTTCTGGATCCAAATATTTGAGTATCAATTATCTCTTGATTCGAAGCTACAATAGCTTTCTATTTGGAAGATTTTCCTACGGTGGGGATCACATCCATAAGATGGAGGAGCTTCGGGATGAGTTTGCATCCCTTGGTATAGACATCTTTTTAGAGGACCTAGCTGTGATACATCTCTTCATCTTCTGTCACCAACATACGATGTATTCTACACTAGTCTTCTCACTTCTCGTAGCTGGGAGACTCTTACTTAGGAGGAGCTAGTCCCATTGGTGCTTGAGCATGATGTGTGTCACAATGATCTAGATTCTTACGGAGCGCATGCACATGGTTGTGCATATGTGGCTTTATCTTCAAGAACAGGACAAGCCAAGCAGAAGAAAGGGAAGAGGAAGAGGGTGGAGTCATCTTCCAACTTTGATATAGCTTTTGTATGGAAGGGTAGAAGATATCCCATGTGTCCTCATTGTGGGAAGACCTTGCATCCCCAGGAGAAGTGTTGGAGGAAATACCCTCACCTTCATCTAAGTGTGAAGCATAGTATCTCGAAACGGCGCCCGAAACGCCGTTTCGGCAGCGTTGAAATGGACCGACCGTTTCGGTACGAGACAAAAATGGGAGACCGTTGTTTCGGGATCCTGCGGCCTGTTTCGGAGTGGTTATCCGGTGCTGGATTGCGATTCGATTTGTTCTCCTTCTCGACTTGCGCGCACGGCACAGCGCAACAGCTCTGGTCTTCTCCTCCTTGGACCTCTAGCTCCTACCTCCTCTTCCTCTTCCTCTTCCTCTTCCCTTCTTCTTCTTCTTCTTTCTTCTTCTTCTTCTTCTTCTTCTTCTTCTCCTTCTCCTTCTCCTTCTCCTTCTCCTTCTCCTTCTCCTTCTCCTTCTCCTCCTGCTCCTTTTCCTTCTCCTTCTCCTTCTCCTTCTTCCCTTCTTCCCTTCTTCGTCTTCTTCCTCTTCCTCTTCCCTTCTTCTTCTTCTTCTTTCTTCTTCTTCTTCTTCTTCTTCTTCTGCTGCTGCTCCTCCTCCTCCTCCTCCTCCTCCTCCTCCTTCTCCTCCTTTCTTGCTTCTTCTCCTTCTTTTTTTTTTCGTAAAAGGTAATTGTATTAATTACGAAAAAAAGTACAAGTTTACTTGATTACAAGATACATGATGACACTTAGCGATCATGTGAATAGGTTCCAGTACTAAGAGTTACAAAGTCATGGCAAAGACGTAGAGGAAATTGCCATATGCCAGGGACGTAAGTCCTCCCGGGAGAGTAAGTCAGAATGCTGAAGAAGATCTATCTGCCAATACAAAAGACCCTTAAGCCTAGCAATATGCCGCTGAACATTACAGGCGGAATCAAAAAGAAAAGCATTCCGAATGGTCCAGTTATGCCAACAGCCCCAATATCGAAGAAAGTGAAACACGAGCTTCATATGTGGCTGTGCCAGAGTGGGGTATTTGGGCTACACAAAGACCCAATCAAAGGGCCTTAGCGAGAAACCAACCACCGCTCGCCAAACGGCTGACAAGAACGACCATATTTTCTTAGCGATAGGGCAAGAAATAAATCGGTGACGGGCGGATTCCACACTGGTGGTGCAAAAGAAACAGTTGCCGTTGGATATTCGTCGCTTGGAAAGAGCCGAAGCAAGTGGAAGACCCCCAATCATCACCCTCCAAAGAAAGACCTTATATTTGAAGGGTGTCTTGTTCAACCACCCTTCCATCACAGTTGCCCTCCACCATGACCGGGATTTACGCAATCCCCATAGAGCATTAGCTTTAGTAACCAGCCATTGATGATCTTTAATCAGAAGATGATATACCTGGTTAGCGGAAGCTTTGCCTAAACTCAGCCGGCCTTCAAAGTCCCAATCCTGCCAAGGACAATCTGAACCAAGGGCAGGAAAGGGTTGTCTGCTCTGGAGCACTATCAAAAGCTGTTCCCATAAATGCATATATCCACGAGGGATCTTGAAAATCCTCATGGCTGTACGAAACGATATTAACACATTGCGACTGGCAAGGGTGGCATCCGCGACTGAAGTTAAGCCCAAATGTGCCATATGGTTGAATTGTGGTCGAAGCTCTTGTTTACCTTCCCATGAAAGTAACTGCGAGACTGCCAGCAATTCCGGTTGAAAAGAATTAGTAGCTAAGCGATCCTCCGCCGGATGCCACTGAGTCTTTCGGAGGACTAGTTTCTAGGAACATACGAAATGCGCAAGCAGTGACGAAGAGGAACTGGAGAACCGAGAATCGGCATTAAGAACATGCCACCAAGAACTCTAGATTTGGGTATTGCTATGCCGAAGCCCATGCTTCTCAAGGAAATAATGGGCTATAACGACCGACGGATGATGATTTGAGCACATGGCGCGAAAAAGAGACCAACGGAGGGCCAGCATGTGAGTTTGGGCATCCAAAATAGCTTCTCCACCCATGCGTTTGGGGGTGCACGCATGCGACCAAGAAATCCAGGAAATGCCTGCATGCAAGGAATCCTTCTTCCATAACATAAAACAAATAGACTGAGTCAGAGCATTCAGAGTAGTAGTACTCCAGGGCAGCAAGGGCAAGAAATATGTGAGTATTGGCAACATAATTGTCTGGGCTACTTTGAGGCGAACATGGAATGGCTAAGCTTGAGACTTCCAATACAGGAACTTAGCCGTCAGTTTCTGAGAAATCCACTGTAAAAGCTGCTTTGGGGGAACATCAACACCCAAGGGGTAGCCAAGATGCCTGACAATGGAGCCACGAGGCACAACGATACCCTGCCAGTTCAATGACTGCAAATCCGACTCCGTGCAGGTGAGAATGGCTGATTTCAACGCATTGATGCGAAGACCGGAAGCCTGACCAAAGAGAGTCTAAACATCCAATGCTTTGCGAAGGTTATCCTTGTCTGCACGCAGAATCATAAAGCTGTCATCAGCCAAGGATTGACTAATGAAATGCTGTCCAGAGGGAAGCGACAATCCAGCCAACTGAGTGGAAGCTGCCATATGAGATAACATCGAAAGAACTGGATGAGTCGCAAGGGCAAAGAAGAGAGGGCTCAAAGGGCACCCCTGTCTGACAGAGCGGGCAATGACAAATGGCTCGGTAACGCCTCCATTCAACATGACTCGCGAAGACGCCGCTGCACTAATGATGTAGATCAGTCGAGACATCCGATCACCAAAGCCCATAGCAGACATAAGCTCTACAACAAAAGACTAGTCCAGATAGTCGAAAGCCTTTTCTAGGTCCAATTGAATCAGTACGACCTCCTGATTAGAACGCCTTGCATAATTAATCACCAGTTGCGCATTTAATACATTGTGCAGAATGTTTCGGCCCTTAATGAAACCATATTGAAGAGGACGCAGAATGGCAGGGAGATGCTTGTGGAGCCGATTCGCCATTACTTTGGAAAAGATTTTGTACATACAGCCCATTAAAGAAATTGGGCGCCAATGTTTCAACATAGACGGCGAAGGAACCTTTGGAAGTAGTTTAATAAGTCCTTTCCATGAGGAAGGCATAATCCCCGTTTCCCACAGCTGCTGAAACAAAGCCGTGAATGGTTTTGCCAATTGGGTAGCAAAAACCTCAAAGAACTCATTGGTGAGACCATCCCAGCCAGGACTTTTGTCCTTGGGCAAGTGTAACAAAACATCCATAACCTCCGCCTTACAAATATCTGACTCCATAGTAGCTTGCATGTCCTGCGGAACGTGATTGCGGACCAGGTCATAAAAAACTGAACGGGCCTGAGTAGTTTGGGCTGAAGGTGGAGAAGTGGAACCAAGAAGGTCGATGAAATAATTCCTACATATATGCACAATAGGCTGCGGATCAAGGACCAGGTGGCCTTCTGCATCCAGGAGTCTAGTCATATTCTCTCTAGCAAGAGAGGCATGGAGGGCTCGAAAGAACTTATGAGTCTAACACGCATTATCTTGCAAAGTCTCCGTTAGATGCTACAATTTGGCCTGCTGATACGATTTCAACTGAAACTCTTGAATAAGATGAGCCACACGCATTGCCAGTGCTAGTAGAAATGCATCATCTGGAGTGTCCACCAGCAGAGAATGAACCAAAGCCAGCAAGTCCTCCGCTGCTTGCCGACGCTGTCGACAAAGAGAGGCATGATGGATTCCATACTGTCGAGCAACCCGCTGCACATTAGAGAGCAATCGTTCAAACGAAGCAGTGCCCTGAGAGGAGAAGTCCATTAAGAATCTATCAATCAATTGCTGCATATAACCCTGAAAGATTGCATGCTTCAAATAAGACGAGTTAAAACGCAAAGGGAGCCTCTCCAGAAATTGCTTAAAAGGTGCAATGGGTTGTGCGAGCATCTCAAGCTGTAGAGGAAAATGGTCCGACAAGGCATATTACTGCAACACTTTCATTTCAAGCATCTCAGGGAGGAAATCATCATTCTGCATGATGTATATGCGGTCCAGCCGTGACCATGTTGTTGCATACCGAGCGGAATGGAAAGTAAACCCTGTAGAAGACGGGTGCAGCCAGGACCAGAGATCTTGCTTAAGAACAGAGCTTCTTCTCCTTCTCCTTCTCCTTCTTCTTCTACTTCTTCTTCTGCTTCTTCTTCTTCTCCTCCTCCTCCTTTAATCTTTCTTCTCCTTCTTCTTCTTTTTCTTTCTTGCTTCTTCTCCTTCTCCTTCTCCTTCTTCTTTTGCTTCTTCTTCTGCTTCTTCTTCTTCTCCTCCTCCTCCTTTAATCTTTCTTCTTCTTCTTCTTTCTTATTCTCCTTCTTATTTTTCTTCTCCTCCTCCTTTAATCCATTATCTAGGTCCTAAAGGCTAATCATATCATGGCGCCAGATCCATATTGAAGGCACGCCACTCCAATCAAGGGAGACGAGGGCTCCGGCAGATCAAAGAAGTGGCGTTGCAACTATTGTGGATTGGAGAAATCGGGGAGTGTAATGCACGTAAAGGACCACTTGATATGCGTTTCCAACAAAGATATCGGGCCTTGCGTAAATGTGCCAGCAGAAGTATCAGTAAGTTTCCATCTTTCGCGTCGAAAGCGTATACGTATTGAGCTAGAAGAGGATGAATCAACACCACATCGGGCTAATGAAGCACAAGTGAGGCAAAGAGAGGCTAGTGGGTCTAGTGGCATTAGCCAAATTGGAGGTGCTAGTGGCCCATAAGAAAGAAGTGCATCCATATCCATATCCATATTGGGTCAAAGTGCAAAAAGAACCCTATTGCCATCTTCTAGTGGTGGTGGGCAAAAGGGCTCCTTGCATGGTGCAAGTGTCCATGTAGGACTTCAGAGGTAGGCAATTTTGGAGGCAACTAGGGAACTCACATGCTTATTTATTTGGTGTGCTATCCCTTTCAATGTGGCTACTACACATCAATGGAAGATGATAATCAGAGCAGTAAGCCGCATAGGGTGTGAGTGGGAAGGTCCATCCGCAAATGCGTTATGCACACGAGAGTTTTGAAAGGAGAAAGCATGTATAGCGGCTCAATTGGAGCCCTTGAAGGAGACATGGGTTAAATATGGATGCACAATATTATGCGATGGATAGCCAGATATGTGTAGAAGAAATATTTACAATGTTTTAGTGTCTTCATGTTAAGGCACCATGTTTATTAAGGCCATCGATGCCTTTGCCTCAGGTCTTACCATCACAGGAGCTTTCATTTGGGAGTACATGCGACAAGTCATCATGGACATACGAGTTCAAAATGTGGTGCAAGTGGTGACAGATAATGGAAGCAATTGTGTGTCTATGGGACGTATGCTTGAGGAGGAGTTTCCTAGCATAGTATAGACTCCATGTGAGTGAGAGAGAGTCTCCAAAGGCTCTTGCTTTTAGGCGCAATAGTTTAAATAAGAGTTGCTGGGTTGAGACAGAGGCATTGGTGAAAAGTCTCACTCCTATTTACATTGTATTGCACATCACTGATATGGAGGGGAGTACTTTGGGGCTTCCATATGAGTATATGGATAAAATTGGAGAGGCCTTGCTTCGCAACAGCTTTTTGCCCCAAGACAAGTAAGTTTTTGTTTAACTTTTACACATGTAATTATTTGATATTAACGATTCCTTGATGATTGATCATTATTTTAACTTCTAAGTTTTTAACTTATTTTATCTATAGGGTTGATGAGATTTATGTAGTATGGAATGCATGATGGGATTGGTTTCATAAACCGATCCATGTTGTCGCACATATCTTGCATGCCCTTTGGCGTAGCGAGGAGCAATGCACTAGTGAGGAGTTAGAGGAGAGCTTCATGGAGTACATGAGGCGCCTCACAGGGGATGATATAGATATGATAAGAAGAGTAGAGGATGACTTGATGGCATTCCGCAATCATTCTCTTCATTTTGGCCGACTCACAGCTAGGCTTTGAGAGACATAGCTTCAGCCTGTCTCTTGGTGGGAGAAACACAGTAATTGTGCTCCTACTTTGGTATGTTACTGGTGACTTTTATATTTTGAATCTTGATTATCTAATGCATTATACAACCTAGGTAACAAGTTCTGTAATCTATTGCCCACTCAAATGTTAATTTTGCGGCATGCATATTAGCAATTGTCAATTACTTAACCTCAGTTCCTTAAATTTGAATAGAAATGCATTGCCATTCGGGTCCTCTTGCAAGATTGTAGTTCAGGGCCTGCTAAGAGAAACTGGAGCACATGGGTCCTCTTTCACATCAAAAAGAGAAACAAGCTGACAACTGCCTAGCTGAAGCATTTAGTGTTTTGCCATTGCAATGTCCAGCTTCTTGAGAGGACCAATGTGTCCCCTGAGCCTTCACATGTAAATTGGTAATGATTAGTATTATGTATAATTAACTTTTTAATCTTGAGTCCTTGATGCTTGACATTACTAATTTTCTTGGATCGTTCACCTTTACAGGTGAATGCTGACAAGATTGATATAAAGAAGGTGCGTGACATTCCGTAGATACCACAGGAGGAGTGGGATATCTACTCCATGCTCTATGAGGAGCTATTGGCACCGGTGCATGAGACTCGTGCAGAGAGGAGGGTTAGAGTGAGGGCCACACGTGGTCGTGTATCATAGGCAGAGTCAGATCCAGAGTTTGAGGATGAGGCTGAGGCTACTTCATCAACTTCTTGATCAAGGTCCTTGGAGTCCGACGAGGAGATGGTGCATAGATCCTCAAGGTCCGGATGAGTCATGAGTCATAGGAGTCAGTTTAGCAGTGCGGAGTCCAGACTAGAGTTGCCAGTTGTTCATTGATGTTGATACTTATAGCCTCACTGGACTTTGGAGTTTTGATAGATTATTCATATGACATAGTTACTATCATTGTATCTTGACTCCACTTATTATGCATCTTGATTCTTGTTCCATTGTTCTTGATGTCAGTCTTCACTGCTCTTTAGATCATAGATTATTCATGAGTCATAAACTCTAATTCATTTTGTTGCCTTAAGTTTTGAAAATTTAGTGTTAATTGTGTTAAGCTATCTTAAGTTTCAACCATTGAGTCCTCAGTCTTGACTCCTCAATCTTCACTCGTGAGTTGTGACTCGTGAAATGTGTAATGAATAATGATTTCAATCATATGACATAAAGACTCAAAGTTTTGTATGAAATTTGGATACATGTTGTTGTTGTAGGCATTGATATATTTACATACCCACATATTATTGTATTTTTTTTAATGTACAATCCGAAACACCGTTTCCTCGTTTCCAAAATTTGGCTGAAACTCAGAAACTCAGGTTTTTCCCGTTTTCGTTTTCCCTGTTTCCGAAACTTTCCCATACTATGGTGTGAAGGGTGGATCTACATTGGCATCTTTATCTACCTCTGCTTCGTCACCTGCTATTACCATTGAGTTAGTGTTTCTATAGATTTATCAAGTGGAGGAGGCTTTGGGACCCACTATTACCAATGAGTCAATGTTTCTATACATTTATCAGGTGGAGAAGCCTTTTTCGGTTGTCTTGTCTTCTAAGCAGTCTTGGCTCATTGGCAGTGGTGTGTGGAGTCATATGACTCATCACTCCCTGAGGTGGTTTGCTATAGGATCTCCATACGTCAGAGAGTATGGTCATTGCTGGTGACATCTCTTTGATGCCTATTAGTGGTGTTGGCACCTTGCCTCTATTTTTTGACTGTCCATCGAGCTCTATCCTACATGTTCCGGATTTGGGCTTCTATCTCCTCTTAGTTTATGGCCTTCCTAGTCTTGGGACCTGTGATGTCTTCACCAAGCCAGTTGTCTTTGTTTAGGATCCTTCTACAGGAACCACTCTTGTGACAGGTTGGCAAGAGGGGGCTATCTATGCTCCATTCCCTTTTCCTTCGGTAGGGCCCTTTGAGGCAGCTTTCTATAGCTGCACCTGTTCCCGATTATGCACCATTTCTCCCATAGGTTCCATCCCATCCCCTACCATCTCCTTTGGTGGTTCTCTCGTACCTCCCATCCCTTTTAGAGGGGGATGATATTGGTGATACATCTGTGGGTTTCTTGGCCCTTTGTGTTTTAGAGGGGGCTTCCCATGATCGTGAGGAGTTTCTTCAGGGTTTCCACTGTACTTTGGGTCTTTCTTTTATGCGGCAACCTCTTTTCTTTGTCATTAAGTCACCATCCCTTGCCGCTTGGCCCTTGGTCCCTGTTGTTTCTATGCAGCTTATGGCGCCTTTGATATTTCCTCACTTTCGTCTCATAGTTGGGTTAGAGGCTTGGCTCACCCATTCCCAACTAGAGTTTTTTGGAGTGATCTGTTTGAGGCCTCTCCGTTTCCTTTGCCCTTTGGTGGCCTTCTGTTTGATTAGATTTTTACATGGAGAGGGGATCTTGCTCCATGGTTTGCATTCTTCATCGATGACGGACTTTCTTGGCATTGGCATTCTTTGTGCCACCTTCGGATCCGCATCTCCTTTGGCCCTCTACTGAATCCAAGATTTGAGAGAAGGTGTTAGTAATCATGTGTGTCTTGTGTGGTCATCTCTTGTCTATGAGCCTCAGTTTGAGTCAGTCAAGGACATTAGGAGCTCTAACATTGTATTTGTTTGTTATTTTGTGTGTTTTAGACACTTTAGATGGAGGGAACATTAGTGCATTTCTTTTTAGGCACTTTTGGCCATTTTTTAGGGGTTTGAGCATGTTTAGGTTTTGCCACTTTTTGCCTATATATATGCTGGGAATAAGGATTTAGTGTAAAAATAACATTGATGTTATGCCATGTCACACTGACATTGGTATAAAAGGAGAGGACATGTAATTTCTCATTATCTTGTGACAATTAATACAATTACTGTCCTTCTCTCCCATCTTGCTCACAACTTCTATGGCTTCTCTCTCTTTCTTGTCTTTTTCACTCCAATTCTAGTCTTTCTCTCTCTCTTCTGCAGTCTTCTCTCTCCTCTTTCTCTCTCTCTAGTTCTCTCTGTGACACTCTATCTCAAAGATCCATTTGTGAATAAATGGCTAGCTTGCTATAACAAACTTTTGCTTGATCAATGATTTCATGCTAATTATAATTTACATGAGTTGTAGTTTACACGATAGAGATGGCATTAAGAAACATCCAAGGATCATGGTCATAATCAACATGCACTTTAATAGTGGGGATACCTAAACCCACTTTCATTATCCATAATTGATTCTTCATGATCAGCCAGCCTTCCTCATTCTCTCATCCCCCTTCTACCATTTGGCGCCCACACTAACGCATTGAGCTATGTGTTTGGGATGATTGTTGCAGCCTTGTACCTTCAGCCATTGCAGTCACATTGTTCCTTCTCTCTCTAGCATTCTCTCTTTGTCTCCTTTTTTTCTCCGTGTTCACTTTCCTCTTTCCGTTGTGTGCACTCACAATTCTATGCTACAGGCCGGACACATCTGCAACGTTGTGCTTGTGTGGTATGTGGTGTTTTGCATTCTAAAACTTCTGGTAATTCTTGCCAGATGGAATTCAGCATTTGAAGGTTTAAGGTCTGGAGGCATTGTAGACCTGTGGGTTTGACAGATTGGTCCATTTTTGTTTACAATTATTTTGGTGAAACGTTGTAACTTGTATGGATTGGAAGAATCTCTAGATTGTACCCAAACCATCAATGCATCAAGCTTCCTTTGCTTTGAGTTTTCAGGCATTAGCCTGGGCACAAACTTATGGAATGTGAGTGGGCATCAATTCTGTGGTGAACCTTATAACTTGATCTTCTCCATCTGTTAGTTTTGAATCTATGGAAGATGCCTCAGAATCCCTGCCTTCTATATGTTGCGAGCTGCAAAAGGAACCTCATCTAAAACAGGCATAAATGGAGGTGGTCATTTTGTTATTGAATGGGTTGCCATTCATTGGGACCTTGATTCCACCAAGGATCTCATGTCTCACTATATGTGCCTAAGAGGGGCTTCTGTTCGAGACTCGGACATGGGAAGTCTGTATTCTTGGGCTGTGATATAGGTTGTTCCCTCACTTTGAATGGTGATGCTGATGTTGATGTTTCACATTCAAATCACCTGTAGTTCAAATCTTCTTTCTTCCAAATGCCTGCTACAAATGTATGGAGTTGGGATACCTACAAGAGGCGATGTCATTGCAGTTATGGAATAGAACAAAAATTGAATGGTCACTTTGCAGCAGCCTTTATCGGTCATTTTGTCTGTGCCTAAGGCAACAAGTAGAAACAAGAATTGATGGAATGGCAAAGGCAGAGGAGGAGGAGGTTCGCATGATTTCCCTTCAACCCTTTTCACCCTTTATCACCACTAAGACAATCACCACAGACTTGCAGGAAACTTTTTTCAGTTCAGTCTTATTTAGACAGTGACAGTTGGGGACCAACACTTCCAAATGGTTGCTGATTGTGGTGGTCAAGCAATGATAGGTGCTTCTGCTTTAGAGCAAGTTTTATTTCAGTCACAGTTAGCAACAAATGTGGATTAGCACTTGGAGATGCACACTTTGACTAATGGACACGATCTGAAATTTTTCCATTATGAGGAGCACTATATTCAGGGACCCCTGCCGTACAACCACTACATGATTTGGTGTGACTATGGATCGGAGTGAAAATGAAAGAACAGTCTCAAGTGGGTGGTTTTTACAAATACTATTCCTTATGTGTTAGAAGTTAACAAAGTTACAAGCTCAGGTTCTCTTCTTCCTCCCTCCAACTTGACGTTCTTTAATCTTAGGGGCCTCTCTGTTGAATTCCTAACAACCGTCATCATCAGCAGTATTGCCCACGGACTTCTGAGAGAGCTATTTTGAAAACTCTCAAAGAAACACAGCAGCTTGATATTGTGTTTGTTTCGTGGCGTGCATCATAACATGGGCTTGGTTAAGAGACATGCACCAAGGATGCAAAGAGGTTGCAGAGTTTCATCTTTCTTAGCAAGGGCTTTTATTATGCTCAATGCCCTTTGATTGTGGTTGTTTATTAGTTGGTTGCTACAGTTGTTGTATGGGGCCATGGCTTCTGAAACCGGTCTATGACTCACATAAAGCGATAGTTCCTTCAATTAACACCTGGTTTTTCCACACACACACACACAAACAATGACCTCACTCCCTCGCTCAACACCAGATTGGTCCTGAAGTTGGGCGCCTCTCTCGGTATTTCTTTATCAATTAAAAGATGGAAAGTTACAAAAATGAAATGTTCCAAAATACATAACTTGTGAACAGTTGGTTTTCATCTTTTGTGAGTAAATCCCAGCTGCATAGGGACAGTACAACATGACCAGAACAACATTACTTTTAGGAAAGCATTTTCCGTAACCATAACTCAATGATTTATGTGTAGAATTGTAGTTTGTAGATCTCTGAATTCACTGTTCTTACTGTCCAGCATGTCCAGAACATCCCTTTTAGAAAGGCATTTTCTGTGACCAAAACTCAATGATTCATGTGCAGAATTGCAGTTTGCAGATCTTTGAATTCACTGTTCTTACTGTCTAGCATGTCCAGCATTTTCTGTGACCAATACTCAATGATTCATGTGTAGAATTGCAGCCTGCAGATCTCTGAATTCACTGTTCTTATTGTCCAACATGTCCAGCATTAAAACAGTCCCACAAACAACACTAAATCAGAGTTGAAAAACCTTGTTCTTGTGTGGCATGGTCATTACTTCCTTTAGTTCCTACATTGGAGAAGCCAACAGCTGCTCTTGAACTTGGACAATGAGGCTTTTGCCTTAGTAGAAGTGCAAAGAAAACACAGAACAATACCTTCGATGGAATCAGCCCATCATGCAAAGCATTTCCTCTGAGAGTAGAGAGAGAGTTGATTAGAGGGAGCAAGCTCTACCTCCGTACATGAGTCAGAGACGAAGAAGTACTCTCCATGGCTGATGAAATTGCAGCAATGCCCTGAGCTCCTCAAAACTTCATTCTCAGATCTGCCCCTTATGTGTATTACGTTTTTTTTTTTAATGCTCTCTCTCTCTTTTGGGAATTTGTGCCACATGGCATACATGTAACAATTTTCCTGTTTAAAACTTCTGGTCTAAAATTCTTCATGATCAGTGCAAAATTTGACCTCGGCACAGACCAAAGAATTAATCCTCGTGCAAAAATGAAGATAATGACGTGAACAAATTCTGGGGTCCAAAAATAGTAACTCCCTAAATTTTAGGGATGGTGACCCTTGCATTCCTCAATTTGTTCTGAGCAACTTTTATCATTGCAACCATATCAAAAAGTGTAATGTGGCACAGTTACAGTGACTTTTATTCCGTGAGCATTCTCACATGTGCATCTTCTATCTTGGCCAGGCTCATTGTCCTGCACCATCTCCAGTGGCTAAGCACACAGCCCCAAACCATTGGCATTTTATTCTTCAGTGCCCATTCAATATGGAACCAGTCCTAAGGCTCAGACAAACCATTAGTCCAATTTGTCCCAATGGATGCCTCTTCTGGCCATGCAAAGATCCCGGCTTATTCCAAGAGAACTCTGGGGGTAAAAAGCAACAGCAACTAAAGAAAAGAAAAATAAAACATTTATATAAGTAAATAAGGAAAGCAACTGCAAAAAGTATCACCACCTTGTGACAACTTCTTTGCTCATGTACAACCTTGAGCATTGTGTTTTGATGAAGGGGCAAAATTCACGCTTTACTACTTAGTATGGGCCAACTTGAGGGTGTTGCTAGTTCAAATCATTGCGTTTGTTCACTCCATTGCAGGACTCCTAGGTCGGATACTGAATGTTCGTAAAAAAGCATATCTTACCATAGCTAGACATATCAACTTTGTGTTTTGTTGAGGGCGAACACACGAGTGTTGGCTTTCCTCGATGTCTGTTTGGATGTTTGGTGCCTCTACTGTAGACTGGTCTCTTTACATGCATCAAACCATAATTTCCCACAGACTAATGTAAGTACTACATTAAAAGGTCTATACCTGTGTGTTTTATTGAGGGGGTGTCTTGGAAGGGGACTGATATTTCAATAATGCCAATAATCACATATTTGATCTTGTAGACCTTCCTATAAACAATCATAGGGCATAGCGAATCCCAGGCTTTACTTTTAAGTTCACTAGATTCATTAACTTCATATTTTTATCCCTTTTGGGGGTCGTTGACAGTAATATAAAGTATGAAGTATGATAAAAGTAGGGTATGTGTGGTGGTTTTTCTCGATTTTTGTGTGTGTGTGTGTGTGTGTGTGTGGAGGATTGTTTTGTTAGTACTATGCCTTGCCAATTTGAGTAAAAGAAGTTGATTCAATTTGCATGCTGATTTTTTGTCATTCATTATCATTGAAAATTTTTAAACCCAGAAAATCCATTTTGATTAGTCTGTGGAACGTCTTCTTCAGGGAATTTGAGCACATTGTTCTGGTGCATTATCGTGAAGTTACTGAGGTCTCTCTTTCTCTACATCTTTCTGTCAGTGTTTTTATAGTGGAAAAATATTTTTGTTCCCTGAGGTGATCTTTAACATAATCAGGGTAGCAATCAGCGGACCTTTGATGTTTCTGCAAGGAGGCTAGAGGCAGGAGATGTGCACGGTCAGAGCGATGTTTATAGACCAGTAATTTATGATTCATCTCATGGTTCTCTTTCAAGTCCATCTGAATTTCGAAGCACGAGTTTTGATTCTCAGCAAGGCTTTGATGAAAGTCCTGCAGATGAATGGGCAGATTCTCGGGTGGGAACAGGGCAACCTTTGCAACAGCTTCAAGCCACATTTTATAAAAACTTGAATGTGGAGCTGGATGTAGGTCCACTAAATGATGGTTCCTCAGAAAGTAATCAATGTGCGTCTCCTTCCAGAGCCTCTGCTCAAGATGCTGCCAATAAATTTAAGTATTTGTATGACTCCAGGCCATCAAGTGCAGTACCATTCTCTGGGCCTCAGCTGGAGGGTGGTGTACAGTTTCCTTTAAGAGGTTAAATGATAAACATCATTTGAGATTTCCGCATTGTCTGTCTGACCAAATGCTCAGTGTAATGTGATTTTTGAAGTTCCCTGGAATATTAAAAGCAAAACTTTTTGCACAGATTCTCTGGATCCAGCAAGTTGGCCATCATATCTAGCAAGTTCTCAAGACCCTGTTTGGCAATCAGCAGGTGCACCGAGTGGACCTGATTCAGAAAACTTGATATTGAATAGAGGAACTGCACTTTCAGAGAGAGGAGGAGTAATTAATGACCTGAATGCATTGGGAGATCAATCATTCACGACCCTTGGAGGAACATCTCAAGGTTTTCTAGCACAGCAGGAATCTATTAGGCAAGCTTTTGATGAGGTATTTTTTAAGCATCAAGTTATGGGCATAGGAATATTTGTTTTGCAAAGGGGAAAGCACTCACAATGTTTGCTAGATGGTTTATTTCTTCTTTCTTTTAGTTTCTGGTTCCCATCCTTTTTTCCTGATCTCCTTCCACAACCATACCTTGAGCAGGTTAATATAGTATTTTCATGAGATTAGAATTGTGAAAGACAAAGCTCGGTGTGAGTTGCCTATATGAGATCTGTTGGTGAAAAGTACCAGCCTAATTCATGGTGAGAAACATGCCATGTGTTCCATCAGCAAGAGAAGCATGATGGTAATTGGCCACATAAATATATGTGTTTTATAATATTCCTGATGTGTGATGGGATCTGCCCAAATAAAATGTAGTGTACAATCAGAGATACACATGATAAAAGCTAGTTATTGAGTTATCTATATCCATTCTTTCATTGTAGGTCTCCACATCGGGCTACACACTTCGAGGATCTTGTATGAAAACACCATTTGAATCAATAATGGAAGCAAGGACAAACCTACAAAATATCAAAGATCGAAAGATTGCATTCAAATTTCAAAAACAAAATGGAAAATATAAATTCCATAACAACTAGAAGCAGAGAGAAAATAAAAAACATCAAATGTCAAATATCTATCTCATCTAGAATTTCTTCCTCTTTGTCATCCTCATTGATCTCATTTTCTTGAATCTCTTTGTTAGCATCCTCCTCTTCATTTGCAGCTTCTTGCATAGAACCTAGATTCCTTTCATATTTATGAAATTCAATGTATAAGTTAGGAGCATACTTAAGACTTCATCTTTGGTAGCAAACATAGGCTTCCATTAACAAAAACTAAATCATTAGGCTTCTATGTGCCTAACTTGTTTCTCTTCTTTGTGACTTCCTCTTGCAAAAGTTTCTCATGTAAAGTATCATAGGTAGGAGGTTCATAAGATGGACCAAACTATGCAATTTCACAAACCATGTCCTTCAAGAAAGGAGATCTTGCCACATTGAATGGAATTGTGTATGAGTAGAAGAATCATGCATCAGCTGTTTTCTTGAGTACCAGGACGATTGGTAATACCCAGTCTGTATGCTCGATTTTGTAGATGAATCTTGCTTTTAGTAACTTTTCAATCTTTTTCCTAACGTGATGGGCATATACATATCGAGGATTCATTGGATAGTGTCATTGCTTAAGAAGCTTGGTGTTGCTTGCGGTGGAATACCCTTAAGGTCAGAATAGTGCCAGGCAAAAACATCGTGATATTTTCTCACAAAGTTAAGCAGTTGTTTTTCATCTCCAAACTGAGGTCCTCAGTAATGTAAACATGCTTAAGGGATTCCCCAAGCACTGCAATGTTTACTTCTTTGACCTTTGCCGGTCTCTCAATCTACTTGAGCTTTCCTTTGTGGATGCCATGCCGTGAACAAATTACTTTGTGTTCCTTGAGGTTTGTATGATGTACCTTGCAAGTCGCTACTTGTGCCCGTTGTACGAAAAGTGGTGAATTGATTGGCTTTACTCTCATCGGTTTGATTGATGCTAGTAGCAGTCATAGTTGAAGTCATTGATGCTCGGATGACATGAGTGTTGTTTGGGAGTCTAGTTTTTGGGTACATCTTTGCATCCCTAGCCATATGAGTACGATCCTCTATTGGTATTTTGGTTGCAACCTTTGATACCACTCCTAGGGACTTTAAGGAGATGTACCTTCATTAGATCAACACATCCACCTCATTTGATGAACAAAAGCAACACTCAAAACACCTTGCTCCACCCACCTTGCTATTGTATGACTCCATTACACTAACTTGTTGCCACTAATAGTCGACTTGGGTCATTTCTTTCTCTTTTGGCGTTTCATTAAGTTGGGCTTCTTGGTTTGAGGCCTCATTATTAGGTAAGAAGAAGGGAAAAAATTCTCTCTCTCTCTCTCTCTCTCTCTCTCTCTCTCTCTCTCTCTCTCTCGCGATGGATCGTCGGCTGCCTGAGCCCCCGTCGCCTGAGCCCCCGTCGTCTGCCTGAGCCCCCGTCGTCTGTGCCCCCGTCGCCTGAGCCCCTTGGCCCCCGTCGCCTGGGCCCCCGTCATCTGTCTGAGCCCCCGTCGTCTGCGCCCCCGTCGCCTGAGCCCCCGTCGTCTGCCCGCGTTACGCCAGTCGCCGTCGGCCTCTGCTCGTCTGCGTCCGCAAGTACGCGTCTTCGCCTGGATACCTCTGCGCGTGCCCGTGAGCGAGACAGAGCTCGACAGAGAGGAGTCGAGAGAGCGAGCGAGTACAGTCCCTTCGTCAGTTGTCCCGTCCGCCGTCTGCTCTACGTCTGCTGCCCGCGGGTGCCTACCCTCTGCATCTTGCTGTGCCGCGACAGAGAAAGGGAGCCCTAACCTGGCAGCACGTGACTGCAACCCTGCACAGCTCCGAGATCTGATCTGCTCCTGTACAGAGAGAGAGAGCGAGAGGGAGAGAGAGAGAGAGAAGAGAGAGAGAGAGAGAGAGAGAGAGAGAGAGAGAGAGAGAGAGAGAGAGAGAGAGAGAGAGAGAGAGAGAGAGAGAGCCCTCCGGGACTTGCACAGAGAGAGAAAGAGAGAGAGTGAGGGAGCGAGCGAAAGCGAGAAGACAGCAGTATGGCTGGCCTGGATATGGATTTTCTCGACCGGACGGTGGCAGCCCTTGGCCCTGATTCCGATATAGAGGAGCCGGAGGATATGGTGCCATGCACGGAGGAGCCGCCTCCGGGTTCTGAACTGCCACCTGCAGGCAAACGCTCCAAGCATACTTCAGACGAGCCAATGGGTCCTCAGGACCGTTCCTATGCACAGGTTGCCTCTGAACCTGTGGATTCGCAGGAAATTGACTGGGAACATCTGCTGGACTTTGCCAATACTCTGCTTGGCGATTATGTCCAGCATAATAATGAAACTTTCTCTGCTGCGGCTGCGGATGATGTGCTGGAAGCCACGGTGGACCCAAAATCAGTCTTGCGGTCCTTCTCGGTGTTTTATGACCGTGCAGTTATACTTTTTTTCACCGGCAGGATCCCAGTGCTCTCATATATTCGCCAATGGATGCACCATTTATTGCAAGGGGAGTGTGTTGAGGAGATCTTCCTTGGACCTCGCGGCTTTTATGAGGTGCTGTTGAAATCGGAATCGCATCGAGCTGAGCTCCTGTCCAAGTTGCCACTATTCTTTGATCGCCGCTTGGTCCATGTGGTACCATGGCGCCCTATGGCTGACTTCCAGCGTCTGCTTCAACGAGAATGCCCAGTGTGGGTGGAAGTGGAAAATTGTCCAGCGGTATACTGGCCATTGTTGAAGGACGCGATGGCGGTTGTGGGCGCAGTGCTGGTTCCCCTGAGCCTCAGGGCTATGAACCGAAACCGTTTATGCATGCTATGGGATACGGCCAGGAAAAGGCCTGCGTGGCTTCGCCTCAATTGTTCTGGCATGCATCCTTTGCATTTTCGCCTGAAATGGGGCAATTTTGCCGGACACTGCTTTTCATGTGGTAAATTAGGGCATTTTGTGGCCGAATGCCCGGAACGGCAACCGTCTTCTGAGGAGGCGCAGGTTGTGCAGCCCAAGGATGACATGGTGCTTGATGCCCCGACACAGGAGACCCTTCAGCCACCTACTGTCATGGATAAAGGCAAACAACAGGTCCGGGGTTTGGATTCTCCTAACACTGACTGGATTGAGGCACGACAAAAAACAGGAAAAAAGTTGGACGCAGGCCTGGCAGATCCTGGGCCTAATGCTTCCCCGGATTCCGTGCGCACGTACACGCGCAGGAAAGACATGGTCACCTTACAGCAGGCTGCGCGTACTATGGCCCCGTCCGCCCCCCGTCATCCGTCTTCAAGGAAAGTCTATTCAGAGGGCCCCAAGGGCCCACCTGCTAAGCTGGCATTTGATGCAAAAGGTAATGTGATTACACCTTGGGATAGGCGTTATCCCCGCCCTACTCCCAAGGCAGTGGATTTCCCTTCTACCTCTAAAGCAGGTCGCCCGAATTCGTTTGCAGTATTGGCTGATTTTCTGGATGAGGGTGTCCTGGATGCCCTCGCGGAAAAGGTGCAATCGAGGCAACAGGCGCCTCGTTCCTGACTTCCTTTTTTGAAAATATATGAAGATTGCCACGTGGAATGTGCGAGGCATTTGCTCTCGCCATAAGCAACATACCATGTGGTCTGTCTTGCATGAGAACCAGTGGGATGTATTATGTGCAGTGGAGCACAAAAGTCACGGTGAGGCAGGAAAAGTTGTGGATTGCCATGGATTCCGTCTGTTTTATGCAGGGACACCTGCTAAGCACTATTCGGGCGTGCTGATGATTGTCCATGAGAAATACCAGCCTGTTCTTGTTAAAAATGATGTGCAGGGCCGCTTTCTGGTAATCGAAGTCTTATTTGAAGGAGAGATTTTATGGTTGCTGGGACTCTATGCTCCGAATGATCCCACATCCCGACGGGATCTATGGTCGACTTTGCAGGGCTCCATGGTACTTGGCCGCAGGGGGTTTTTGATGGGAGATTTCAATATGTGTGTTGACTCTTCTCAGTCCACCTCAGGGCATTCGGTAATGGATACGCCAGAAAGCCGGGTGTGGAACTCCTTTGCTTTGCACGTACTTAAGCAAGATCTTTGGTCGTGGCTTCACCCTTCTGTTTCAGGTTTTACTTTTCATTCCGCACAATATGCAACCACTTGGTCGCGATTGGACAGAATGTATATCATGCAGGGGGATGATTTTCTTCCCGAGATGCTGGAGATGAAGGTCTTGCAGCAATATGCGTTGTCGGATCATTTCCCCCTCCAGCTTGAGATGCGGGAACAATCTATTGCACCTTTTATGCAGTTGCTGAATAAGCTCCCTTTACGCTTCAACTCCTCTTATTTGAAGCATCCAATTTTTCAGGGTTATATGCAGCAATTGATTGAGAGGTTCTTATTGGACTTCGCCTCTGAGGGCTTGGCTTCGTTCGCACGCCTGCTCTCTAATGTGCAGCCGGTTGCTCGGCAGTATGGGATTCATAATGCCTCTCTTTGTCGCCGACGTCGACATGCAGCAGAGGACTTATTGGCCTTGGTCCGTTCCTTGCTCCTGGACTCCCCAGATGATGATTTTCTGCTGTCCCTGGAGCGGCGTTTGGCCCATCTTATTCAAGTATTTAGCTTGAAATCTTATCAGCAGGCCAAGCTGCAAAACTTGACTGACACATTGCAAGATAGTGCCTGCCAGTCTCATAAGTTCTTTCGCGCCTTGCATGCTTCTCCGCTCGCGAAAATATGACTCGACTCCAGGATTCGGAAGGTCGCATGGTCACTGATCCGCAGACCATTATCAATATGTGCAGAAATTATTTTATGGATCTTTTTGGTTCTTCTTCTCTGCTGTCTAGCCAGGTTACGCATGCCCGCTCGGTCTTCTATCATCTGGTCCACCAGCAGGTTCCATTTGATATGCAAGCCACTTTGGAGGTGGATATTTGCGAAGAGGAGGTTATGGATGTCTTGTTGCACCTGCCTAAGGATAAAAGTCCTGGTTGGGATGGTCTCACTAATGAGTTTTTTGAGCACTCGGCCACGCAGTTGGTAAAGCCATTGGTGGTCATGTTTCAGCAGGTTTGGGAAACAGGGGTCATGCCTTCTTCATGGAAAGAAGGCCTTATCAAACTGATTCCCAAGGTCCCTTCGCCGTTAAAGCTGCAACACTGGAGACTAATTTCGTTGATGGGCGCGATGTATAAAATCTTTTCCAAAGTGCTGGCAAATAGGCTTCACAAGCACCTTCCAGCTATTGTGCACCCTCTCCAATATGGTTTCATTAAGGGCCGCAACATTTTGCATAATATCTTAAATGTGCAAATGGCTATTGACTATGCGCGGCACTCCAATCAGCAAGTGGTCTTGACTCAATTGGACCTGGAAAAGGCGTTTGACTGTGTGGACTGGTCTTTCCTTGCAGATCTTATGTCTGCTATGGGCTTTGGTATCCGGATGTCCCGATTGATCTACATCATTAGTACTGAGGCTTCTTCAAGAGTTATGCTTAATGGTGGGGTTACAGAGCCATTTGTCCTTGCACGCTCGGTCAGACAGGGTTGCCCTTTGAGTCCTCTCTTCTTTGCCCTGGCGACTCACCCGGTCCTTTCAATGTTATCCTCCATGGCGGCTTCTGCCCAGCTGGCAGGGTTATCTCTTCCTTTGGGGCAGCACTTCATTAGCCAATCTTTGGCTGATGACTCCTTTATGATTTTGCAGGCGGACAGGGACAACATTCGCAAGGCATTAGATGTTTGGACGCTCTTTGGTCAAGCCTCTGGTCTTCGCATCAATGCCTTTAAGTCAGCCATTCTCAGTTGCACGGAGCCGGATTTATAGTCATTAGGCTGGCAGGGCCAGGTGGTTTCCCATGGCTCCATTGTCAGGCATCTTGGATACCCATTGGGGGTGGATGTACGGCCAAAGGACCTGCTGGAGTGGATTTCACAAAAACTGGCCGCGAAGTTTATGTATTGGAAGTCGCAAGCCTGGCCGTTCCATGTCCGCCTCAAAGTGGCTCAGACAATTATGCTACCAATGTTGACGTATTTCCTGCCACTACTGCCATGGACGCCCACTACTTTGAAGGCTCTCACTCATCCCATTCGTTTCATGCTATGGAAGAAAGATTCACTGCAGGCAGGCATTTCCTGGATTTCATGGTCACATGCATGTACCCCTAAGCGCATGGGTGGTGGAGCTATTTTGGATGCAGAAACTCATATGCTGGCTCTTCGTTGTGACATGTGTGTGGATCATCACCCGTGGACCATCATAGCCTGTTATTTTCTTGAGGACAGCGGGCTCCGCCAGGGTAACACACGGCTTCGGGCCTCATGGTGGCATGTCCTTAATGCTGACTCTCGATTTTCCAGTCCCTCTTCCTCTTTGTTACTGCACTTGGTCGGCTCTTGGAAAGTGGTGCTCCAAAAGGCCCGTTGGCATCCTGTAGGGGACCGCTTGCAGACTAATTCTTTTCAGCTGGAATTGTTGGCAGTATCCAGATTACTTTCATGGGAAGATAAACATCAGCTCAGACCAAGATTTAACCGCATGGCCCGTTTGGGTGTGACTTCGATTGCGGATGCTACCCTTGCTACTCGCAATGTCCTCGCATCGTTTCGGACTGCTAGGAGACTTTTCAGGATCCCGCGCGGATACCGTGATTTATGGGGGAAGCTTTCGTCGGAACTTCAGGGTAGGCAACCCTTTCCTGCCCTGGCTATGGATCGCCCTTGGCAGGACTGGGACCTTGCAGGCCGGTTGAGTCTGGAAAAGGCCTCTACTAATCAGGTGTATTATCTTCTCATTAAAGATCACCAATGGCTGGGTGTGAAAGCTAATACTGTTTGGGGCCTGCGGAAATCACTGTCATGGTGGCAGGCAACGCTGATGGAGGGATGGCAGAATAGGGCACCTTTCAAATGCAAGGTCTTTTTGTGGCGGGTAATGATTGGTGGTCTTCCTCTTGCCTCGGCCCTTTCCAAGCGTCGAATCTCGAATGGCAATTGTTTCTTCTGCACCACTATGGCGGAATCGGCCCGACATCGTTTTCTTTCTTGCCCGCTCGCCAAGAATATCTGGTCTCTCTTGTCGCAAATCTGGCGCGCAGTGGTGGGGTCCTCACTGACTCCTTTCGATTGGGTTTTTGTGCGCCCAAAGTATCCCACACCGCCACCGTTACATATGAAGATCTTATTTCACTTTTTCAGATACTGGGGATGCTGGCACATTTGGACCACCCGAAATGCTTTTCTCTTTGATTCGGCCTCTAATGTACCGCGACATATAGAGAGTATTAACGTCTCTAAAAGGCCAATGTGGCCTATGAGACCAGAGCGATACATACAATGATGGTGTGTTTCTCATCTGGAACGAGAAAAAGATGAAAAACATGCCTATAAGACTGAAAGAAAAATGAAATAGTATCCTGTAAAAGGGAAACATGTTAGTGATCTGAAAGTGAGAGTAGAGAAAGGAAAACTCTCCATCAATGATATGTGTATTCTCTAAGGAGGTGTATCTCTGCATGACTGAGGCGTCTCGGCATCTGTCTCTTGTGGCGCTCAATGATGGCTTTAATTTGTTTGTGGTGTGGATGTCTAGGCCTTCGTCCGGGTGGACGTGGGCGCTTAGACCGGCTAAGTGCCATTGCTCTATCCAAAGGGACACCTACAGAAGATGAGGTCCAATCATGATGTACTCTTGTAGGCTGTGTGGCAGTAGTAGTGGTATCTGCCATACTCTGTCGTGTATCAGTCAAGAAGTTAGTGACTGCTCTCTGTCTATGTGAGCCGAGCTGTGGGGGCCTCCTACTCTGTAGAATTGTTGCTTTGCACCTCTGGAGCTCCAAGAGGAAGAATCCCAAGCATCTCTGATCCTCAAACTGCATGATCCGTCTCAGGGGTCCAAAACCCTCTCGAAACAGACAGTGGTATCTACCTCGTATGTCATAATATACAGTGCATCGGCAGATGTAGTGTTCCTCTGTCTCTCGCTCTCTGTCGCATAGTGGGCATATGCGTTCTTCTGTCTGTATACCCTCCCATTTGCCTGTCTCAATCCTCAGGTGGTGGGATGAGGTGCAGATGTGACCAATAATTGTGCGTAGTCCATGAGGTAGTTGTGTGTCCATGTAATTGGGTCGGGTGATGAAACCATCCTCAGATACCTGAAGGAAGTGGGTCTGGTAGTGTGCCATCCTTGTGCCATGGGGGGAGGGGGGTCGGATCCAAGTCTTCTCTGTATCTAGCTTCAGTATGTCTGCTCTGATCGGCTTAGGTCAAGTGTAGGGCAATCCATGCTATAGTCAAAGGGGGGTAGTCTGTCAATCTGCAGCCCATGTAGACTCATCCATGTACTTATCTAAGCATACCAACAGTGTTTGTCACCATCTGCTGCTAGTTGTCTAGAAGAGGCCAGGGCTAGCCGTGGGTATCTATCTTGGGGGAGCTCCCATAGTCTATGCATGAAAGTCACTACTTGGACCAAGGCCTCAGCCACCATGGGTGATGCTCCCAACTCAACTCTGATAATCTCATGTGGGGTCGAGCTCTTCGCTCCTATCATATGTGAGATCATCATGACCAGTGGTCTTTCCATATGCTCCCATTCGTCATAGTATTCCTTCTCTGGTCCATCCTGGTCTCCCAAAGGCTGTCTCCTCATGTGAAAGAGACTCGGACCCCAAATAGCTGCCCCATATAGGAGTGTGGGTGTAACCAGGGTGTCGAAAAGCCACAGTTTGGTGCGCGGCTCATGAAATTGTATGTGAGCACATTGCCTCTCCAATGCACCTAAGGCTGCATATGCTTTTGCCAAACGAGCCTCTGATGTCTCTCTCCAAGAGAACTGTGGTTCCTTCAATGTGACCCCCAAATAGACATACTGCCTAACCATCTTCACTGGCTCTCCATCAAAAGTAAACTGGTGCTTAGCTCTTGTCACCCAAGCAGCTGAAGTGTTAAATACCATAACTTTAGTTTTCCCAAGGTTCACCTTAAGATCTCTATCTCTGCAAAAAGCTGATAATGCATCCAAGTGTCTATTTAGTCCCTCAGGTGAGTCAGATATAAGTACAATATCAGCGGCATAAAGCAGTAATGGTATTAGCACTCCAGCTAAGCTGGCTCCGGCCCCACCAGTCCTATCCACATATTCTGAAATTTCATCTATATACAGCCCAAATAGTGTCGGTGAAAGTGGACAGCCTTGTTTCACCCCAATGGTGCTATTGACTGTATCTGAGATGCCCTCATGTGTCGTACTCTGCCCATCACTGTCTCATACAAGGCATAGATACTCCACTGTATCTCTACGGGCACATCAATGTTTTGCATTCTTCTCATGAGTCTAGCACGTGGCACTGTGCCAAAGGCCTTGCGAAAGTCTACAAACAGCAATAGATCTTTTTCTTGAATGCCTTGTCTTCTTCGATGATTGCCCTCAATGTAAAGATATGGTCTAGAGTTGTGTATCCCCTCCTGACGCCAGCCTGGCCTTTTGATCTCTGGCCATGCATCTCGGCCCATTCACTCAATGCTTGTTCCACGATAGAGCCATATATCTTGGCCATCATGTGTCCAATCATGATAGTTCGGTAGTTACTAGGTAGCGCGGGGTCTCCACTCTTAAAGAGAGGCACAATAATATGGTCTGACCAACAGGTTGGAAATCCCTCACAAACTGCCCTATTAAAGAGGTGAGCCAGCGTTGGTGCCAAAATATCACAGGCATGCGTGAAGTGTTCAGCCACTAAACCATCATGAGAGAGAGAGAGAGAGAGAGAGAGAGAGAGAGAGAGAGAGAGAGAGAGCTAGGATGGCCCATAAGACCATAACCAATACAACTAGTACCATCATCTATCATCAGAGAATTAAAACAAAATTATGTCTAGATCTACATGATAAACTGAAATGAGAAATGAAAAATAAGGAAAGAGTATAGAGTATCTGCCTCTCAGTCTATGGAATCCACCAAAACTCTGCCAGCTATCTCCAACTGAGTCAGTGTGGTAATCTTCGTTTGTAGCGAGCAATTGTGGCACGAATGTGTTGCATATGAGCATGCCTACGTTGCCAAGCAGGTACCCTAGAGCGTCATGCTCTGCATAACGCTGTACCTTTGTCTACTGTGATGCCACTTGATAATGTTCCTCGATGGCACCTGTCAGTAGATGTAGTGTCTAAGGTGGTAGTGGTCGGGGGGTTAGCTATACTGAAAAAGTTTGTAACTACTCTCTGGAGGGGTGGACATGGCTGGGATTGGCTCCGATCCCGTAACAATGCTACTCTACGCTGTTGGAGCTCCAATAAGAAAAGACCCAAACATCTTTGGTTCTCATAGGCCATCACCCGTCTCAATGATCGAAAGCCCTCCTTAAAGAGGCAATGGTAGTGGCCTCAGATGTCATAGTATATTGTACATCTACAAATGTAGTGTTCCTCGGTATCTGGCTCCCATTTGCAAAGTTGGCATATCCTCTCATTTGTTGCAACATGACTCCATGGACCTATCTCAATCATTAGGTAATGTGATGAGGTGCGCATATGTCCAATAGCAACTCAGAGTCCACGAGAAAGCTGAGCATCCATGTATCTTGGCCTCACTATGAAATCATCACGAGAAAGTTGCAAGAAGTGACATTGGTATTGTGCCATTTTCGTGCCTAATGGGAAAGGGGCCTTGGACCAAGTTCTTTTTGTCTCCACTTTAGTGATGTTTGCTCTGATCACACTATTCAGCTCTGCATGACTGAGGCTTAAAGTAGGGCAGTCAAGAGTGTAATCGAACGGTGCAGTCTATCCCGTACTAATGCCATGTAAGTTTAGCCACATGCTCATATGTGCATACCAACATTGTCTATCTCCCTCTGTTGTAAGCTGTCTTGAAGACTCTAGAGCTAGTCTAGGATATTGGTCTTTAGGGAGCTGCCATATACTTTGGAGGAAAGTAATTGCTTGGAATAATGCCTCAACTACCATGGGTAAAGCGCCCAATTCTGCTCGGATGATCTCTCGTGTTACTGAGGCTTTTGTCCTTATCATACGTGCTATCATCATGATCAACAGTCTTTGTATATGTTTACAGCTATCATAATGTTGTGCTTCAAGTCCACAGTCCATAAGTGACATCCATCTAGTATGATAAAGGCTTGGGCCCCAAATGGCTGCCCCATAGAGTAGTGTTGGTATAACTAAAGTGTCAAAATGCCACAATTTGGTACGAGGCTCTTGAAACTGTATGCGTGCACATTGCCGCTCTAGAGTAGCCAAAGCTGCATGTGCCCGTGCAAGCCTAGCCTCTGAAGTCTCCTTCCATAAAAACTCTGGCCCTTTGGAAGTGACCCAGAGGTATACATATTGTCTAACCATTTCCACATATTGACCGTCATACATAAAGCGATGCTCTGAGTGTGTCACCCAAGCTGCTGAGGTGTTAAAGGCTATAATTTTAGTCTTTCCAAGATTAACTTTGAGGCCTTTCTCTTCACAAAACACGTGCAATGCATCTAGATGTCGTTGAAGCCCTTCAG
Source organism: Lygodium microphyllum (assembly GCF_053477565.2). Taxonomy (NCBI): domain Eukaryota; kingdom Viridiplantae; phylum Streptophyta; class Polypodiopsida; order Schizaeales; family Lygodiaceae; genus Lygodium; species Lygodium microphyllum. The sequence continues at coordinate 25,142,193 of NC_141148.1, forward strand.
GTGAATTTGAGATGAGCACAATATTATCTGCATATAGCAAAATTGGTATCAATACCGCTTCCAAACTGGCTTCCATACCACCTCATCTTTGTATGTAATCTGAAATCTTGTCAATGTACAATCCAAACAGCAAAGGAGAGACCGACAACCTTGCTTTACACTAGCCGTGTTAGACAGTGAGTCTATTGTGCCTCCAGGCACTCGTACTCTACCTGCCACTATCTCATACAATGTATAAATACACCATTGCATATCCTCTAGGACCCCAATGGTTTGCATATCCATGAAACAACAATAGATTTGTTGCCTTCGTGATCGTCCCTCAATCAAGGCCCTCGGAGTGAATATATGGTCTAATGTATTGTATCCTTGGCAGAAGCTAGCTTGTTGTGTAGACCGTATCCCGTTTGTTTCAGCCCACCAACTCAATTCATACTCCATAATGGAGACATACATCTTCGCTAAGATATGGCCAATCATAATAGTGCGGTAATTGTTAGCGACCAATGGATCTCCGCTCTAAAAAATCAGCACTATTGTGTGGTCACACCAACTTGCTGGAAACCTCTCACATACAGCTCTATTAAACATATTTGACAAGATAGGGGCCAATGCATAACATGCATGTACAAAATGTTCTGCCACAAGGCCATCTTGATCATGTATTCTCCCATTCTTTAACCTCCAAATGGGATATCTCACCATTTTTTTCGTAAAGAATCCACATCATGTTGGCCCAAAGTTTGATGGACAGGGTATCTGCTCTTGTGATGGAACATCATACAGTGCACTAGCATGTTCATGCCATACCGTAGGTGATGTCAACTGAATTGGGGGTTGTCTCCCATGAAAATTTCTCCATGCCTTATTGCTGTCCTTGCTCAAAAAGAGTTGATACATCTCCGGCTCTAGTTTGGCTAGATAATCCCTCTTCTTTTTCCGCACGATATGACGAAAGACATTTCTTGCATGCTTGTGTGTGCATGTCCCTAGTGTAATATTCCTCTGTAGGCGGTTGTCTGCACTCATCATCATACCCGGCATTTTAAGAGGCAGTCTATCTGCGTGGTGTAGTAGAGCCCATCTTACATGGGAATGCCTCTGTAGCTGCTATATGTAAAACTTTCACTAGAGATTTAGTGACATCCTCCAGTGGTTAATGCTGGTTTGGTTAGCCATCTTGTACTGCATTACTATAGATATGCGAAGTTTGATCTAGAAACTCATAGTGCAGAAATGTGTGTACCTATGTGCATGTTTTCTGTATTTGACCACATGCGAGGGTGAATTTTAGGATTGCATGGTCAGCTGCTATACCAATTGGCTTGTCAGATATCTCAAAATGCTTAATTTTTGGAATTTATGTTGGCGACTCGGAACTCCATTACATAGTCCATAATGCTGGCTCCCTTCTTGCTGTTCCAACAACTGAAAGCATCCGCTCCCAGCTATCTCGATAAGCCATTGAATATAGCTAATCCATGGGCACTTCCTAATGCTAGCAAATGGGATCCATATGATGTCATATCCTTATCTTGAGATGTCTTGTCAAGCCGTAGTTCGTCCAATGCCAATTCCTTAAACATCTCACGTTTAGTATCATAAAAGGCTGCATGCTCACTTCTTGTTCGAGCATTAAAGTCTACCATTAGTAGTATGTCCCCAATGCTTGCATACCTCATAATATCCTCATGTAGTTCTTGAAATGGTGATCCCTCCCCAGGGTTTTTTCATCTAAGAATTGCACAAACAGAACCACCAATTGGCCAAATGTTGCCCCAATTCACAGTGGATGGCCTAGCATCGGAAATCCCTGTCAATTCCACAAATTTCAGGTGTTGATTTCAGTGTACGATGCCTTCTCCCATTGCACGGGTCCTAAGGTGATTGCTAAACCCTAATTTCTATAGAAATTTAGGGTTTATAGGAGAGATCTCTTTGCTGCCCATCAAATTTAGTTGAGATCTGCTCAAAATAGTTGAGAAATGCTAAGATCTCATGAGAATGGTTTGGAGAAGGTGAGAGAAAGCCAAGATGAGAGAGAGAATTGATTTTCTTCGCGAGAAAACCCTAAATTTTACCAGTTGTCTGCTCTCCAGCTTGCATTTAATGCAATCACTTAGTGCTAGGCAACTCCAAAATGCTGCCACTTGACCAAAAATGCTGTTGCTAACCCATGGAAGGCGACTCCCTACTATCCCCTCCTTGATGAGGCCCCTAGATGGATGTCTTCTATAGCAAATTGTTGTACTCTGATTAGAAAATGGACAACCAGCTCTCTCTCTCAAGTTGTAAAGAGATTGAATGGTTGAGACCCATCCCCCAAAAACATTTTCTTAGTTTGCAAGGGTATTTTTTCTAAGTGACAGCCTTCTAAACCCCTTTTTCAGCATTATCCATCCATTTAATTAATTTTATAATTAAATAATTCTAAAAATTAACTTTAGCCCTTTTGATTGTGCCTAAAATTAAATGTGTGCATCCCTAATTAAATTGGCTAGGCAATTTGGACCTTGGAATGGTGTCAGAGGTGACACTAAGAACTGACCAGGAATCAATGCAAAAATTGATCCCAAAAGTGACCATAAATGGTTCTCAAACTGATCATAATTTTTTGTCTCAAAATTGAGGCAAAATTCATGCCAAATTGATCATAAGGTGATGCAAAAGTATAGTTCAAGTGCCAAGGTGAAACTCATGCTCATTTACATACATCTCATAGTGACTAGTACACTAAGTAGTAACGTCATGGCAAACATACTTTCTGCACAGTACCTTGGATGCATGCTAAATACATTTGAGATCCACTACATACGAGAGCTATCCACAGTTGGCGGAGTGGAAGTGCTATCTCCCCTTTGAGCATTAGGTAACACTCCCGACCCTTGCTCCGCAGAACCTGATTGAGCCCGAACTTTGCTCTAATTGAAAAGCATCTAGGTAAAGTTGCAACAATTGAGGATGGTATACCAAGTCCTGCTCTTATATCCTGTGATGGTCTACGCGTAGTGAAGGTTCAATGTTTGGCAATGGCAATAGTGGAGAGAGAGAGAAAGAGTGAGTAGTAGCAGTAGAGAGTGAGATGCACGATATCTGGGTACAAAAGAGTTGTAACATTTTTTAGGTTTTTTGATAGTTATATGTAAAGGACTAAAGTACAAGTGCTAAGGGTGTGTTCACACTCGAGCACGTATAAAAGGCACAACGACACTTTATTTCCAACAACCTCCCACCTAAAGGTAACGTGCCTGAAGGTTGAGAGAAAGAATCAACTAAGACTAAGTGTATACAAAGCTGAAATACATTACTATCCAACCCCCATCATGTGTCTGCACTGAGCAAACCACTTTGCTGGAAGACCCTTCATGAGAAGATATGCAGGATTATCATTTGTATGTACCTTGACAAGCTCAATGCTTTTGCTGTCAAGTACATCCGTGATAAAGTGATACTTCATCTATCACAATGGAGAAGAAGAGTCACATGAATGCCAAGCTCTCCCTCTGTGAGATGGAGAGAGGATCGAAGCTCAGCTTAGTATGCAGTAGACTGTGTGGAGAGTGAAGCACGACATCCAATGCAATAGACTAAAAGAGTGTAATCTGAAAGTACAAAGTACAACCCTTAAACCTTAGGGTTGTAGGGGGTGTTCATACCCGAATACAATAAGTGTCCGTAAGTGTGTGACATAAGCACATACGAAATAAGACAATAAGTCTGGGGGGAAAAACCACTCGTACCGAGAGTAGAAAGTGCCCCAATGTCCTACTGATCATCGATACTCCTCTGTGAGTGTAGGTGTGAGTGGAAACCCAACAAACCCCCTTGCAATGAAGAGTGATCAAAAGTACAAGGATCATCCACCACCAAAAGAGATCAATTTTAAAGCATTGCGAAATGTTTCAAATTTGTCACAAGGAAGAGCTTTGGTGAAGATGTTTGCCACATTACTGGTGGTAGGACAATAGACAAGGTTGATATCACCTGCATGTAGCCTCTCTCTAATAAAGTGATAATGTATCTCAATGTGTTTTGTGTGTGCATGAAACACTGGGTTCCGTTCCACTACAATGGCACTCTGACTATCAATGAACAAAGGAGTAGGCTCTGTAATAACAAATACATCCAGATGAGCTTGCAAGTGTCTATCCATACACATTTAATTGTGGTAGTGAAAGCTGCCTTGTATTCAGTTTCACATGATGATGTAGCAACGGTGGATTGTTTCTTGCTAAGCCAAGATATGCAAGATGACCCAAGCAAGAAACAATTGCTACTAGTGGAGTGACGCGAATCATAATCACCAGCCCAATCAAAATCACTGTAAGCATGTAATTGCACTGGTTCCCCCTAGGCATAAAGCAATCCAAGAGATCTAGTACCCTGCAAGTGACGGAAGACACGCTTAACAGCTTGCCAATGTGACATGCGTGGCTGATGCATATATATGCTTAGGGCTGAAACTGCAAACTGTATGTCTGGCTTAGTGTTGCATAGGTAAATAAGACATTCAACTGCTGGACCATATGTGTGTATATCAAACAAATCACTGTCATCATGTAATGACAACTTTAGTCCAGGTTCCATTGGTGTACAGAAGACTGACTTGCAATCTTGTAATCCAAACTTCTCAAGAAGTTTACCAATGTATCTTGACTGTGATAAACCAATACCTCTAGCATTATGTACGAACTGAATGCCCAGGTAATAATGCAAAGACCCTAAGTTTGACATCTCAAAAGTTTGCTGCAAATTTTGTGTGAATGCTGAAATCTGATCAGCATGTGTCCCTGTAAGCAAAAGATCATCAACATATAGACAAATGATCAGCATGGATCTGCTCTCTTTACATATGTAAAGGGTAGACTCAGATGAGTTGTTTATAAAACCTTGGCTAAGCAAAAAGTCATCGACCTTTGCATACAAAGCTCTAGATGCTTGTTTCAAACCATATAAAGCTTTTTTCAGCTTGCAAACCAAGTGTTTGGATCCCTCAACTGCAAAACCAATAGGCTGCTATACATATACTTCCTCATGAAGTTCCCCATGTAAAAATGCAGTTTTAATATCCAATTGATGCACAGTCCATCCATCATGGGCAGCCAAATCAACCATAGACCTGATGGTCGTCATTCGGGAGCTAGCAGAAAATGTCTCCTCATAGTCAATGCCTTTCTTTTGTGTATAGCCTTTAGCTACAAGCCTTGCCTTATATTTGTCAATGGATCCATTTGCATTCCGTTTCAGCTTGTAGACCCATTTTGTTCCAATGGCTTTCTTCCCAAAGAGCAAAGACACTAAATCCCATGTTTGATTCTTAGTTATAGAGTCCAATTCAGCTTGCATTGCTGCCATCCAGTGCATACTTTGTTGTGAATCCTCAAAACATTTAGGCTCCTTATCATGTGTGTTTATTGCTATAACAATCTCCATGGTATGTGCAGTATCATGCATACGTGCTTGCCTTCTAGTACGACTAGCAATGGGTGCATCCAGATGACTATCTTTCATAGTCTGTAAATACCATCCATGCATTTTTCTTGCCTCTTGACTGCGCATAAGCTCTTGCTGAATTTTAGTTTCAGTACTTTGCTAAATATTCAGATCAGCCAATGGCTGATTTTCTGCATTTTCCAAAGGAGCAGCTGGCTGAACATTGAGTTCACTTGCTGAAACTCCAGCTGAATCACCAAATGTAATGGGCAGTAGCCCTTCAAATATATCATGGGCAGCCTGATATGTGTCAAAACCAGCAAGGGACAATTCTGATTTTTCATCAAATAGTATATCCCTATTGACAAACAACTTTTTAGAGACAGGATCATAGAGTCTGTAGCCTTTGCTCTAAGTACTATATCCCACAAAAATGCATTTGACAGCCTTGTTATCCAACTTTTTTTTGAGTACGTGGGGAATGTGTGCGTATGCAAGACACCCAAAGGTACGAAAGTGTCCAACAGAAGGTTTCCGGCTATTCCAAGCCTGAAAAGGTGTAATTTTCTTTAATGCTTTGGTGGGGCATTTGTTAAAAAAATGGCAAGCACACATAAGGGCTTCCATCCAAAAAGTGTGTAGCAAGCTCTTCGCTTTCAGCATACATCTGGCAATCTCTATGAGTGACCGATTATTTCTTTATGCAGCTCCATTCTGCTGTGGCGTATAAGCATAAGTGAACTGATGAACAATGCCCTTCTGCTTAAAAGAAGAACTCAGCATGGAGGACATATATTTCCCCCCTCGCTCTGAACGGAGAGTCTTAATTTTACAACTAGATTAGTTCCTAACAAGTGCAACAAATGTGAGAGAGGACGGCATGATCGAAGCTCAGCATAGAAAAGAGTAGACAGTATGAGAGTGAAGTACGACAGCCCATGCAATAGGCCTAAAGAGTGTAAGCTGAAAGTACAAGGTAGAACCCTTAAGCGTTAGGTTTTTAGGGGTTGTTCACACCCGAACAGGGTAAGTGCCCGTAAGTGTGTGTCATAAGCACATACGAAATAATACCATAAGTTTGGGAAAAAGAACCTCTCCTGTAAAGAGTAAAAAGTGCCCTAGTGTTCAACAGATTATCGATACTTCTATGTGAGCCTAGGCGTAAGTGAGGAGTGAGTGAAATACCCAACAAACCCCCCCTGGAGTGAAGAGTGATCAAGAGTACAAGGATCATCCGCCACCAAAGGAGATCAATTTTAAAGCATCGCGAAATGCTTCAAATTTGTCACGAGGAAGAGCTTTGGTGAAGATGTTTGCCACATTATTGGTGGTAGGACAATAGACAAGGCTGATATCACCTGCATGTAGCCTCTCTCTGACAAAGTGATAATGTATCTCAATGTGTTTTTTGCGTGCATGAAACATTAGGTTGCGTTCCACTACAATGGCACTCTGACTATCAAGGAACAAAGGAGTAGGCTCTGTAATAACAGATACATCCAGATCAGCTAGCAAGCACCTATCCATACACATTCAATTGTGGTAGTGAAAGCTGCCTTGTATTCAGCTTCACATGACGATGTGACAAACAGTGGATTGTTTCTTGGTAAGCCAAGATATGCAAGATGACCCAAGCAAGAACAATTGCCACTAGTGGAGTGACGCGAATCATAATGAGCAGCCCAATGAAAATCACTGTAAGCATGTAACTACAATGGTTCCCCCTGGGCATAAAGCAATCCAAGAGATCTAGTACCTTGCAAGTCACGGAAGACACGCTTAACAGCTTGCCAATGTGACATGCGTGGCTGATGCATATATATGCTCAGGGCTGAAACTGCAAACTGTATGTCTGGCTTAGTGTTGCATAGGTAAATAAGACATCCAACTCCTGGACCATATGTGTGTATATCAAACAAATCACTGTCATCATGTAATGACAACTTTAGTCCAGGATCCATTGGTGTACAGAAGACTGGCTTGCAATCTTGTAAGCCAAACTTCTCAAGAACTTTACCAATGTATCTTGACTGTGATAAACCAATACCTCTAGCATTATGTATGAATTGAATGCCCAAGTAAAAGTGCAAGGACCCCAAGTTTGACATCTCAAAAGTTTGCTGCAAATTTTGTTTGAATGCTGAAATCTGATCAGCATGTATCCCTGTAAGCAAAAGATCATCAACATATAGAAAAATGATCAGCATGGATCCCCCCTCTTTACATACTTAAAGAGTAGACTCAGATGACCTGCTTATAAATCCTTGGCTGTCTTTGCATACAAAGCTCTAGGAGCTTGTTTCAAACCATATAAAGCCTTTTAGCGTGGAAACCAAGTGTTCGGATCTTCAACTGCAAAACCAATGGGCTGCTGTACATATACTTCCTCGTGAAGTTCCCCATGTAAAATTGCAGTTTTAATATCCAACTGATGCACAGTGCATCCGTAATGGGCAGCCAAAGCAATCATAGACCTGATGGTCGTCATTCGGGAGCTAGAAGAAAATGTCTCCTCATAGTCAATGCCTTTCTTTTGTGTATAGCCTTTAGCTGCAAGCCTTGCCTTATATTTGTCAATGGATCCATTTGCATTCCGTTTTAGCTTGTAGACCCATTTTGTTCCAATGGCTTTCTTCCCAAAGGGCAAAGACATAAAATCCCATGTTTGATTCTTAGTTATAGAGTCCAATTCAGCTACTGCAAGTGACGGAAGACATGCTTAACAGCTTGCAAATGTGACATGTGTGGCTGATGCATATGTATGCTCAGGGCTGAAACTGCAAATTGTATGTGTGGCTAAGTGTTGCATAGGTAAATAAGACATCCAACTGCTGGAGCATATGTGTGTATATCAAACAAATCACTGTCATCATGTAATGACAACTTTAGTTCAGGTTCCATTGGTGTACAGAAGACTGCCTTGCAATCTTGTAAGCCAAACTTCTCAAGAACTTTACCAATGTATCTTGACTGTGATAAACGAATACCTCTAGCATTATGTATGAATTGAATGCCCAAGTAATAATGCAAGGACCCCAAGTTTGACATCTCAAAAGTTTGCTGCAAATTTTGTGTGTATACTGAAATCTGATCAGCATGTGCCCTTGTAAGCAAAAGATCATCAACACATAGACAAATGATCAGGATGGATCCGCCCTTTTTATATACGTAAAGGGTAGACTCAGATGAGCTGTTTATAAAACCTTGGCTGAGCAAAAAGGCATCTATCTTTGCATACAAAGCTCTAGGAGCTTGTTTCAAACCATATAAAGCTTTTTTCAGCTTGCAAACCAAGTGTTCGGATCCCTCAACTGCAAAACCAATGGGCTGATGTACATATACTTCCTCATGAAGTTCTGCATGTAAAAATGCAGTTTTAATATCCAACTGATGCACAGTCCATCCGTAATGGGCAGCCAAAGCAACCATATACCTGATGGTCGTCATTCGGGAGGTAGGAGCAAATGTCTCCTCATAGTCAATGCCTTTCTTTTGTGTATAGCCTTTAGCTACAAGCCTTGCTTTATATTTGTTAATGGATCCATTTGCATTCCGTTTCAGCTTGTAGACCCATTATGTTGCAATGGATTTCTTTCCATAGGGCAAAGACACTAAATCCCATGTTTGATTCTTAGTTATAGAGTCCAATTCAGCTTGCATTGCTGCCATCCAGTGCATGCTTTGTTGTGAATCCTCAAAACATTTAGGCTCCTTATCATGTGTGTTTGTTGCTATAACAATCTCCATGGTATGTGCAGTATCATGCATACGTGCTTGCCTTCTAGTACGACTAGCAATGGGTGCATCCAGATGACTATCTTTCATAGTCTCTAAATACCATCCAGGCATTTTCCTTGCCTCTGGACTGTGCATAACCTCTTACTGAATTTTAGTTTCAGCACTTTGCTGAATATTCAGATCAGCCAATGGCTGATTTTCTGCATTTTCAGGAGCAGCTGGCTGAACATTGAGTTCACTTGCTGAAACTCCAGCTGAATCACCAAATGTAATGGGCAGCAGCCGTTCAAATATATCATGGGCAGCCTGATATGTGTCAAAAACCAGCAAGGGACAATTTTGTTTTTTCATCAAATAGTACATCCCTATTGACAAACACCTTTTTAGAGACAGGATCATAGAGTCTGTAGCCTTTGCTCTCACTACTATATCCCACAAAAATGCATTTGACAGCTTTGTTACCCAGCTTTTTTTTGAGTATGTGGGGAATGTGTGCGTATGCAAGACACCCAAAGGTACGAAAGTGTCCAACAGAAGGTTTCCGGCTGTTCCAAGCCTGAAAAGGTGTAATTTTCTTTAATGCTTTGCTGGGGCATGTGTTCAAAACATGGCAAGCACACATAAGGGGTTCCATCCAAAAAGTGTGGCAAACTCTTTGCTTTTAGCATACATCTGGCCATGTCTATGAGTAACCGATTGTTCCTCTATGTAGGCCCATTCTGCTTGGCGTATAAGCATAAGTGAAATGAGAAACAATGCCCTTCTGCTTAAGAAAAGAACTCAGCATGAAGGATATATATTCCCCCTCTTGGTCCGAACGGAGAGTCTTAATTTGACAACCAGATTGGTTCTCAAGAAGTGCAACAAATGCGAAAGAGGACGGCATGATCGAAGCTCAGCACAGAAAACAGTATACAGTATGAGAGTGAAGCACGACACCCAATGCAATAGACTTAAAGAGTGTAAGCTGAAAGTACAAGGTACAACCCTGAAGCCCTAGGGTTGTAGGGGGTGTTCACACTCGAACATGGTAATTTCCCGTAAGTGTGTGTCATAAGCACTTTGCTGAATATTCAGATTAGCCAATGGCTGATTTTCTGCATTTTCCAAAGGAGCAGTTGGCTGAACATTGATTACACTCGCTGAAACTCCAGCAGAATCACCAAATGTAATAGGCAGCAGCCCTTCAAATACACCACGGGCAGTTGGATGTGTCTAAACTAGTCAGGGACAATTCTAAATTTTCATCAAATTGTACATCCCTACTGACAAACTTGTTTTTAGAAAGAGGATCATAGAGTCTGTAGCCTTTCCTTTCACTACTATAACCCACAAAAATGCATTTGACAGCCTTGTCATCCACATTTTTTATGAGTACCTTTGGAATATGTGCATATGCAAGCCACCCAAAGATACGAAAGTGTCCAACAGAAGGTTTCCGGCTATTCCAAGCCTGAAAAGGTGTAATTTTCTTTAAAGCTTTGGTGGGGCATCTGTTCAGAACATGGCAAGCACACATGATGGCTTCCATCCAAAAACTGTGTGGCAAGCTCTTTGCCGTTAGCATATATCTGGCCATCTCCATGATTGAGCAATTCTTCCTCTCTGCAACCCCATTCTGTTGTGCAATATAAGCAGTAGTGTACTGATGGACAATGCCCTTCTGCTTCAGAAAAGAATTCAGCATAGAGAACATGTATTTCCTCTCTTGGTCCGAACGGAGAGTTTTAACTTTACAACCAGACTTGTTTTCAACAAGTGCAATAAAAGCCAAAAATGCATCATACACTTTTGATTTTTTGACCAAAGAGTAGACCCACCAAAATCGAGTAAAGTCATCAATAAAGTCACAAAATAGTATCATCCTCCCAATGACTTTTTCTACATAGGCCCACATACATCTTAATGCACTAATTGCAACCTGGATGTTGCTTGAAAAGCAACATCACGGGGAAATGAAAAACGATGTATTTTTCGCAAAATACATCCTTCGCACAAGTGCTCAGGAGGTCTCTCCAGTAGAGGTAATCCATCTAGCATATCTGTACGCTGTAAGAGCATCAAGCTGCTAAAGTTTACATGCTCCATCCTAGCATGCCATAACTCTACCTGTATCATAGCCGGAGTAAGAGTGGATGCCAAGTACGCTGACTGATCAACTGTAAGAGCATCCAACATGTATAACCCATGATATAAATTGTCTGTCAAGACCAAAGTCGTGTTCTTTGTCTCTCACCATGCATTTGTCATCATCAAATGTGACCTGCAATGCACAACGTGCCAAAGAAGAAATAGAGAGCTAATTCTTCTTTATGCCTGGCACAAATAAATCATCCTGTAGGCGGAGAATAGAGCCATCAATGGCTGTGAGCACAATCTCCCCAATACCTCGAATAGGGTATGATGCATTGTTGGCACACTGTATAGACTTGCCAATTGGAGCTGCACCAACAGAAGCAAATAAATCTTTGCGAGATGTAATATGCGTCGAAGCACCATTGTCAAAAAACCAAGTGTCTGCATCCTTAATAGAGCTAAATGATCGATCAGCCCAAGAAGTGTTATAACTGTATATGTAGAAGCAATAGTTCCCATCTGCAACAAAGGACACAGACTCAATAGCAGTGGAAGAAGCATCAGAAACATACATTCCTGACTCTTTCTTTTTCTCTTTGGCGATGCGCTTTCCACACTCTGTGATGTAGTGGCTTGGCTTCTTGCAATAATGGCATTTTCCCTTTTTGGCTTGCGTACCCCCTTGTTTTTTATTTCCCTCTGAGGTGCCAGAAGTCATAAAACCCTTTTCCCTTCTATCTAGCCATAAAACCCTTCGTAGAGGCTATGACATCCACACCACTATTTCGTCTTTACTTGGCTGCCTTTTCCCTTCTGTCTAGCCATAAAACCCTGCTTAGAGGCTGTGACATCCACACCACTATTTCTTCTTATTTGCTCCTCTTCTAGAAGCAAACTGACTAATTGAAGAAAAGTAATTGGCTGTGCGGCAATCGTCATGGTGAGGTTTAAGGTTGTATGAAAAGCCAAGTACGAAGGAGGTAATGATTTCAAAGTGGTAGATATCATCTGTGCATCCGAATAGTACTCATCAACATTCTGAGTTGCTCACGCAAGTCCTGAATTTTGTTCAAGTGTTTCTAAATAGAATCACCCTCATCCATTTTCAATGTCTCTACTTTTTCTTTAAGAAAGAGATGCAAGTCTCATTCTTGCCTGTAAACATCTGCTCCAACGTTAGCCAAGCTTCTCGTGAAGAAACTGCTAAACGAATGTGGGGGATGATTGGATGCTGAACTGCTAATGCAATCAACGCAAAGCCTGTGCATACTGTGTATCCCATGCTTTTTGAGCTGCTGTTCTTTGGGGAAGTGACTGAAGTGGAATAGGCTGAGGTGCCTGTTGTGCACGTCCTCCTGGAGGAGGAGTAGCTGGAGCCACAACTCGAGGTCTAGCTTTTTCTCCATTGACATAATCCCAAAGATTTTTGGCCACAAGTACATTCTTCATCATGAAGGACCAAAGTGAATAGTTATTTCCATCCAATCTGTTCTCCTTGGATACTTAGGTGAAGACATCTCCTCCCTGATTTGCGATGATTATCAATTACCAAAAAAATGCAAAAGAGCAATGTTGAAGCGGGACCAAATTGGAAATCTAAAAATTCCCAGAAATTGCATGAAATAAAATTCTGCAATTAGTGTACAGAGGTGCACTTTGCCAAAACCGTTTGTAATGCATGCAATCCAAGATGCAATGAGTGTTCAGCAATATTGTACCAGCAAAATTCCCAAAATTTCTTGCCTCAAATTTGTTCAAAACAGCGTTTCTATGACTGTAACTGCAATGCGTATGCCAATGTCCTCAGAAAACATGAAAGCCCCAAAATTTTTGATGAATGTGTCAATTTTTTTTTGCATCCAATGTGTCCTAGACACGTTTCTAAATGCTGCGCCTATTGCATAGGAACCCTTGCTTCCAGAAATTTATGTTGGAATTAAAAAATTAATTTTTTTTTTACCACAGAAATCATGTGTTGACTGGCGCAAATTGGTCAGGGAGGTGTCAGGTAGGTACTGTCGGGTATAGGTGGCACTTTAGTCGTGCTGAGCTAGCGGGAGGGACGTTAAGCAAGCGGACATTTGGTGGGGCACGACAGGTGACGAATGACACAACAAACGTCTGGTGAGCAGTGGCGGGGCGTGTAGTAGCTGGTGGGCGACATGGCGGCTGCAAGCTGACGTGGCGTTTGGCGAGGCATGGTAGGCACAGGAGTGTAGTCGACGGGCGAAGGGAAGGTGTCAGACCGGCTAGAAGAGGCAAGCGCTTGATGTTAGATGGATGGGCTGATGTTGGCAGCGCCTCCAACAAACTGGCGGGAAGCACTAAAAATGTGACAGAAGATGAACAAAAGGGGTTAAATGCCTGAGGTCCAGGCGGCAAGAGCTGACGAGTAGAACACTGGCCACTGCTATAGGTCGTGCAGTATCTGGGGCCAGGAGGGCCAGGTTGAGCTGAGGAGATCCCAAAGCTGAGCTGAACAGAGGTGAGTTGAGCAGAGCCATTGCTGCTCTGATACCAAACGTGAGAGAGGATGGCAGGATCGAAGCTCAGCACAGAAAACAATAGACAGTATGAGAGTGAAGCACGACACCCAATACAATAGACTGAAAGAGTGTAAGCTGAAAGTACAAGGTACAACCCTTAAACCTTAGGGTTGTAGGTAAGTGTGTATCATAAGCACATATGAAATAATACTGTAATTTTGGGGGTAAAAGCCTCTCCTACCGAGAGTAAAAACCAGTGTCCTACTGATCACCGACACTCCTATAGGAGCGTAGGCGTAAGTGAGGCGTGAGTGAAATACGCAACAACAAAAGCCAAGAATGCATCATACACTTGTGACTTTTTTTTCCAAAGAGTAGACCCAGCAGAATCGAGTAAAATCATCAATGAAAGTCCAAAATAGTAACATCCTCCCAATGACTTTGTGTGCATAGGTCCAGATACATCTGAATGCACTAATTGTAACCTCATTGTTGCTCTAAAAGCAACATCACGTGGAAACCAAAACCAATTCATTTTTCCCAAAATACATCCCTCGCACAAGTGCTCACGTAGTCTCTCCAGAAGAGGTAATCCATCTAGCATATGTGTAAGTTGTAAGAGCATCAAGCTACCAAAGTTCACATGCCCCATGCTAGCATGCCATAACTCTGCGTGTATCATAGCAGGAGTAATAGTGGATGCCAAGTACGCTGACTGATCAACTGAAAGAGCATCCAACTCATATAACCCATGACATAAATATCCTTTTTGAGTTGTTGATCTTTGGGGAAGTGGCTGAAGTGGAGTACGCTGAACAGGCTGAGGTGCCCATTGTCCATGTCCTCCTGGAGGAGGAGTAGCTGGAGCCACAACTTGAGTCCTAACTTCTTTTCCATTGACATAGTCCCAAAGATTTTTCGCAACAAGTATATTCTTCATCATGAAGGGCCAAAGTGAGTAATTGTTATCATCCAATCTGTCCTCCTTGGATACATAGGTAAAGATATCACCTTCATGATTTGCCATGATAATCAATGCCAAAAGAAGGAAAAGAGCAATGTTCAAGTTGGACCAAACTAGAAATCTCAAAATTTCTAGAAATTACAGCAAATAGCTTGCTGCAATTAATACATTGAGGTACACTCTGTCAAAACTGTCTGTAATGCACCCAATCCAAGGTGCATTCAGTGTTCAGGCTATGAGCAAAAACCCCAAAATTTCTTATCCCAAAAATGTCCAAAATAGTCTATCACTGAGTGAGACTGCAATACATGTGTCAATGTCTTTAAAAACCTTAAAAGCCTCAAAATTTCTGATAAATTTCACAAGAAATTTGCATAAACCGTGTCCTAGACACGTATCTAGACCGTTGTACCTGTTAGGCAAAAGGCCCTCTTCTAGAGATGAATCTGGAGTAAAAATCTAAAATTAAAAACAAAACCCTCTGAAATGTCGAGCTAGAGGCAGTAGATGCAGAGATAGGCGCCAATGGCCTCGTGTGCAGCTGGCGTGGTTGGGTGCTGTTGAGGAGTGGCGGGGGCAGGTAATAGGTGTAGGTGCAGGTACAGGTATAGACGGGGCAACAGGTGGACGTGGCATAGGGTGTGGGTGGCACAGCTAGAAGAGATGCAGATGGAGGTGGAAGAGCTGAAGGTAGCACTCCTAGGAGTAGGGCCAGGCGCAGGCGGCGCACAGCAGGTGCAGTACTGGTGGAAGGTTGGTGTAGTTGGCGCTGGTGTTGGTGGTGGAGGATGATCTGGCAAGAGGGCACAAACTGACCGAGGAGGAGTAGGGCAGCTTCTAGAGCTGACAGTGGACAGGGGGCAGCTCTATACCAAACCGGGACTTTTGTGAGCTGAGTAGAGCTGATCTGTGAAGAGCCTTGGCTCTGATACCAAATGGAGATGGAGAGAGGATCGAAGCTCAGCTCAGTATGCAATAGAGAGTTTAGATTGAAAGAGTGTAATGTGAAAGTACGAAGTACAACCCTTAAACCTTGGGGTTGTAGGGGGTGTTCACACCTGAACACGATAAGTGCCCGTAAGTGTGTGACATAAGCACATACGAAATAAGACAATAAGTTTGGGGGAAAAAACCTCTCGTACCAAGAGTAAAAAGTGCCCAGTGTCCTACTAATCACCGACACTCCTTTGTGAGCATAGGCGTGAGTGGAAACCCAACACCCTCCACATGTGAAAGCCATAAAGCCTCTTTGCATACCTCAATGGCAGCCACATACTTTGCCTCTATAGTAGACAATGCAACACACTTCTATAGCTTGGAGATCCAAGAAATTCCCTTGTAAAGGTAAATACAGACTTTGAAGTAGACTTCCTAGAGTCGACCACTCCAAAAGACCAAAAAGGGATAAATGCGCTCATATGCATGTTGACATGAACAGAATGCCAATGCATAGGGTAATGCAAAGGGAGATACAAGATGTCACGCTTATGCAATATGCTATGCAACCGTGCTACTGGGATAGTGCCCTCGCAGGGGAAGTGTTCACTTGTCCAAGTGTCCTTTTACAATCAGGTCATCCTGATAGTGCGGATGAAGTTACAAATGCCCATAATACAATATAAAAGAATAAGTGAATGTAATGTTTAAAAAAATGCAAGTATCATCACTGTCACAATCAAGAGTAGGAGCTGCGCCCTCTCAAACTGGAAGGGAAAGCAAGAGGAAAGCACCCTCTCCGTGTCAAGTTGAAGAAGTAGGGGAGGGTGTATCCAAGCCGATCCTGGGTAGCAGGTACTGAAGAACTGGCCGGTTGACTGCTTTGGTCAAGATATTTGCAAAATTATCTGATGAAGGCACAAACTCTAGGCGAATAGTGCCTAGCTCAACTTGCTCTCTGGAAAAGTGGAAGTGGACTCCCACATGCTGTGTTGGTGGTGTGATGATTGGATTGCCCGCAAGGGCACTGGTACTCTGATTGTCGCAATAGACAACTGTGGGAGAGTCACATGAAAAATGAAGCGCCGCCAGTAAACTCCTAAGCTAGATGTCCTCGGTGGTGCCATCGAAGAGAGCCCGGTACTTAGCCTCGGCCGTGGAAGCCGCCACCGTCTCTTGCTTATGGCTGGACCAAGAAATGGGAGCTGTGCCCAAGGTAAAGAGGTAGCCGCCATGGGAATGCCGGGTGTCAGAATCTCCTGCCCAATCAGAATCAGTGTACCCCTGCAAACATAAACCAGAACTATATGTCAAGCCATAAGAAAAAGTACACCGTAAATAACGCAACACACGAAGACATGCAATCCAATGTGACATCCTAGGTGCTGTGAAATACTGACTAAGTATGCTAACTGAGTAAGCTAAATCTGGCCTAGTGTGAATTAACCAAAGAAGTTTTGCTACAACAGAACGATAGGTGTGTGCATCAAAGGGCTGCCCTAGGGTATCCTTCGACAAGTGGACAGTAGGATCAATAGGCGTGACCACTGGCCGTGTCTGATCCAAAGTGTACTGTCCCACAAGTTGAAGTACGTACTTCTGCTATGACACAAAAATACATCCTCCAGAACGAACTACCTCTATCCCCAAAAAATAAGACAACAAATCAAGGTCTGTCATTTCAAATGTAGCTTTAAGCTTAGTCTTAATTTCTGCTATGGCAGCAGAATCTGAACCTGTGGTGAGTAAGTCATCAACATATAGTAGGATATAGCTAACCCCCTCTGGAGTGGATTGAACATATAAGTTCGGGTCATAAGGGGTAGAATGATATCCATGAGTTTGTAAGAACTCATCCATTCTATGGAACCAAGACTGTGGCACTTGCTTCAGCCCATGAAGAGCTTTCTGCAAGCGGAATACCGTATCCCTAGGGTTTCCTGAGGGAAAGCCCGGTGGCTGCTCCACATAGACTTCCTCCTTCAAGTATCCATTCAGGAAGGCACTCTTGATATCCATCTAATGTATCGGCCAACTGTGGTGGGCGGCGAGTACGAGTAGCAACCGAAAGGAAGTCAACTGTGTAGTAGGGGCAAAGGTCTCTTCATAATCAATGCTGTGCTTCTGTCGAAACCCTTGCACTACAAGGCGAGCCTTGTACTTGTCTAAAGTCCCATCAGCTTTTAGCTTTGTCTGAAAAATCCACTTTGTCCCGATGACTTTCTTGTGGCTTGGACGATCCACCAATGTCCAAGTCTCATTTTGGTCAATAATCTCTAGCTCCCTTTCCATGGCCTCTCGCCATTGAGGGTGTTGAAGAGCCTCCTGCCAGGTATTCGGCTCAGAATGCGCTATGTAATCGGCTGTAAACAGCGATGCAAATGATGGCTAAGGAGCAAGTCGGGTAGATCTTCTAGGTCCCTCCGGAGTGGAATATGGTGATAGGATCTCCGAATCTTGCATGGTCTGCTGGTACCAGGGAGGTAACGGGTCTCGCGAAGGGGGCCTGGGAGGTGAAGAAACTACGGGAATGTCAGGAGTGGGAAGTAGACTAGGCTCAGTAGGCACGATCTTTGATGATGTGGAAGAAGGAAACGGATTGGAATCTGGTGCAGAAGACTGCACAATATCCCCCTCGTCAACGACGACATCCTGCCTAATGATCAACTTGTTTGTCCGAGGATTGAATAAACGATAGGCTTTCGCTTCAGAGCAATATCCCACAAAAATAAGGAGATCAGCTCGCGGAGTAAGCTTTCCTATCTTGTCATTAGGCGTGTGTGTGTACGTACGACACCCGAAGACTCTCAAATGGGAAATAACAGGCCGAGAGCCAAAAAATACCTCATACGGGGTCTTCTCAGGAAGAGCTACAGTTGGGCACCGGTTGAGGATGTACACCGAAGTGTTAATAGCCTCGATCCAACGGCGCTCAGGAAGCTCTGCTGCGAACAGTATAGAGCGTGCCGTTTCCATGATTGTGCGGTTTCTACGCTCTACGACTCCATTCTTAGAAGGGAAGTTGGTAGAGGTGAGCTGGCGAGAAATGCCATGCTTCTGTAGAAACTCGGAAAACTCGTGGGAGATAAACTCACCACCGCTATCACTCCTCATGCACCCAATACGACGACCCGTCTGGTTATAAACCAGCAGCACCCAAGTAGAAAAATATGTGAAAGCATCTAACTTATGCTTGAGGTAGTACACCCACATGTATCGAGAATGATCATCCATTGTCAAAAAGAAGTGCAATGCGCCGTTCAAAGCAGTAGTGGATGTCGGTCCACAAAGATCAACGTGAATCAGTCTAAGAGGATCCTCAGCTCTATGTGTAGACTGCTCAGGAAATGGGGTACGGTGCTGCTTCCCGAGCTGACAGGCTTTACAGACTACTTCGGGCGTGGAAGGCCCTCAACCAGCTCACCGCGTGACAACTCATAAAGTGAGTCATAACCAAGATGCCTTAAGCAAAAATGCCAAAGACGCTCATTGTACGTAGATGTGGCTAAGGCTTGGAAGCTATGGAACACGGAGCCTTTGACCGTCGGCTCGGTGAGAAAGTGTGTCATGTGGTATAGGCCATTAGGCTGTGCCTTACCGCGAGCAATCACTAAACCAGTCAGAGAGTCACGGACCTCGACTCTGGTAGTTGTAAAGAAAACAGCTCGCCCCAACCGGCAAAGGTGTTGAACAGAAGACATGTTCACTCCAAGCTAAGGGACATGATATACATTGTCCAGCGAAGCCGGATCCGGACCCTTGTCAGTCTCAAAACTAACGCAATCTTAAGCCTGAAACTTGACCGAGGAGTTATTTTCTACACGGACCTGCTCGGCTGCATTGTCCACAATCCAAACTGGAGCTAAAGTGCTCGGCTGTGATGAGTGGGTCTCTGCAGTAACCTCGTCGGGAGGCAACTCACAGATGTGGACGAGACTCGCATCTGATGTCTCTATGGAGACGATATGGGCCTTTGCAGACCAGTTAGACAAGCCCTCTGGAGTTGAGAATGCTGTCGACTGAGATGACTGTGCGGTGGCAGTGTGAGTCTGACCTTTAAACTGCCCCTTGCCATCACCATGCCTCCTTTGCTGGGGGTTGCCCAACTGAGGGGCGGGGGTGCTGTGCCTAGTGCCTTTGATCGACACTCGTCGTTAAAATGGCCAGCCTTTTGACAATGTTGACAATATCTATTCTTTTTAAGTACATTTTGCCACCCAGGTTTGAGTTGTGACTGGGAGTTTCCTTGAGAATCCCCAGATTGATTTAGCTTTTGAGTTTGATTTTGATTTTGAGTGGAGGTTTGGTTTGGTTTGCCCTTCCCTTGTTGCCATTTTTTCTGAGAATGAGCAAGAAGAGCCCTCTCTGAAGAGGTATTCATATGAAACTGATTGAACAACCGTGCATAACGCAAGAGCTGACACTCAATTTCATAGAATGTTGGCATGGTAGGATTTGAAACTATCCTTCCACATAATTGAAGTATTTCTTGGGGAGTTTATTTAGGAACAATGTGACCTGATCGTCAGAGGACTTGGGAGTCCCTGTAGTGGAGAATTCAGCGAGGAGACGCCGATACTCAGCCAACTTGACTTTGAAGTCATCCCGGTCAGTGATTTTGAAAAGCTGAAGCTCATGGTCAAGATTAATACGACGTGTCCTATCTTGAGTCGCGTAGCAGTGAGTCAAGTGTGCCCATCGCTTTGACGCTAAGTCAAAATGATGAAACTGAGAATGAAACTCTAGCAATAAGCCCTGCATCAGCTCGACAATAGCGGAGGCATTTCTAGCCTCCATAAGTGGATGAGCTCGTATGGAACAAATGCGGGATCGGGTTGGGGTTCCAATCCCTGTACTAGATCCCATAGGTTCTGTGAATCAAGGACATGTCTCATAAAATTCGACCAAGTAGTAAAGTTTGACCCGTTAAAACGAGTCTTGTCATTAAATGCATTCTTGGCAGAACAGGAGCTAGAACCCTAAGGTGTCGGGTGGGTGGAGTAAGATGATGGTGGGAAAGATGGTGGAGGTGAGAGTGTTTGATAAGAGTAAGAAGGAGGGGGAAAAGGTGGGTAGGTAGAAGTAGGTCATGAGTGTCCAATGAGTGCCGATTGATGCAGAGGCACTGGAACATGAATGTTTCCATAAGTTGCCGGTGTAGATGGAGGCACTGGGACACAGTAGCCTTGTCCAAAGTAAGACTGGGACACAACATTATGACTAGAAGGTCCACTAGGCAATGCCATGGAGGAAAACTGTGGAGGCAATTGATCCACACTCGGAAGAGACTGAGTGGGATACCCAAGCTGCAATGATCCCGAAAGTGTGTATGAGGTAGGTAGAACACCACCCGGCTGAGGGAAGGATGAGGTCCTAAAGGATGTGCCTATGTTTCCATAACCCACGGTGTGATGTGCGGTGCGACATGAGGTGTCTGAAATGGAGATGTAAATGGTGTAAATGGAAGTGGTGAAGCAGCGGAAGAATGTGGTGGGATGGGTGGGTTTTGAAAGTGAGGTGTATGAGGTGCGGATTCTTTTTGTTCACTTTTATCATTTAAAGGCTAAAAATGAAACATTGAGGATGATGATACACCGTATAATGAAGTGAAAGGAACACCAAATTCATTCTGATTATGTGAAGTAGACGGAAAAGAAGGAAGGACGGAAGAAGAGACTTGGCTTTTTCTTATAATCCTCGCGACGTGTGTTAAGATACCAGAATTGGTCCTCTAGAGGACCTTTTCCGTAGTCAACAGACTGGACTCTTTCTTCCACATGATCTCTATCAGTATATTGCAAAACAGAAAAGGTAAAAGAAGAAGGTACAAAAGACGAATCAAAAGTACCTTGCATCGGAGAGGATGGAAGAGTTTAAAAAAATGGAACATACTCCGGATCTTGCTCTCCAAGAGGGGGGCCCATCCTTGATGGAGGTCTGATGGCCCTGCAACATCATCAGACTTACGCGCAACATCTGAAGAGTGAAATCCATGCATACTTTCATTTAGAAGCTTTTCTTGAAGGGCAATCCTTTGGTCGAGCTCCTCAATCTTCTTTTGTCGATAGGCTATGATCAGTATATATTCCTCAGAGGTTAGCTTGCCTATCTTTTCTTCCACATATTCAGATGTTTCTCCCACCATGTCGGAACTTTGTGGAGCAAGTTGATCGGCCCACTCTCACTCGGTTCTCGGCATAGGCTGATCTAGAGACTGAATCAGTGTTGATATCTTCGAAGTCATTTGAACGTACTGTTGTTCTTGCTTCTTGTGAAGAGCTTTCAGATCAAAGGCCTAGGTTTCTCAGAGAGTACCAGGCTCTAATACCATGTAAAGAAAAATACCCTAACACAGAAACATAAACAGAAACTGTACGACAAAGCCAGACTGATAAAAAGAACACAGTTAGGGTTAGGGTTAGAGTAACTCAGAGACAATGAACACAATGAATAAATTAAATGATATGACTACTAATAATACGATGCTCATGCAGCAAACACACTATACAGTGAATGAATACTGAATCTCGAACTCCTCTATCTCGGATTAGGGCAGGGGTAATGAGCTGGAGAGTGTGTTGTACTTCGAACGGATCCCGAATTGTAGCAAGGCAGCCTTCGGATGTCAAACACCAGCAAACGCAGCAGTCAGAGGCTGGATCTGATGCAGACAACAGTGAGGCGAGAGAAAAACTAAAAACGGAGCCTGCAGGAGAGAGAAAGACTAAAAGCGCAGGCATGACAGCTTGCAAGAGAGACAAGACTAAAAATGGAGCCTGCAAGAGAGAGAAAGACTAAAAACGCAGGCAGGACAGCCTGCAGGAGAGAGAAAGACTAAAAACGTGGCTAGGACAGCCTGCAGGAGAGAGAAAGACTGCAGCGACTGCAGACAGGAGAGAGAAAACTGTCAGGGCGGCAGTTGGAACCTGCGAACGCAGCAGTTTGCTGGCGTGGCAGGCTGTACGACAGCAGTGCAGATGAACAACAGTCAGTCGCCAAGCAGAAACAGTAGCAATCAGTGTGTGGAGGGCTAGAAACAGGCACTAGACTATAGGGAACAGTGATGGACAGCAAGGGCTAAGATGTTCTCCGTGACGAGGTGTGGGCAACAAGCTGGTAACACCTGAAACCTGGAAAAACGAGATTGTAAAAGAGTGGAGGGTTGGCTGCAAATTTATAGAAAATTAGGGTTCTAGATCCTCTTCTACTTAACTTTCTCGATCTGCTCCCCGTTTTAGGGTTTTGGCTAAAATAAGCCTAAAATAAGCATGTTTTGGGGCTGTTTAAATGGATAAGTGCATTTCTTAGCACAACAGTGGCAGGCTGTACGGGAGCTGGTCGGTGCAGGAACAACAGTTGCGTGGCTGGGATCAGCTCCAAACTGCATGAAGAGGGCTTGAAAATAGGCGCTAACTAATGTAGACAGCAATGGACAGCTTCGTCTAAGATGTCCTCCGCGAATGGGGTGTGGGCAGCAAGCTGAAACACCTAAAATCTGCAAAAACGAGATTGAAGGCTGAATGGAGGGCAGCATACTTATTTATAGAAAGTTTGTGCCCTCCCAAGTGGATTTGTGCTTATGGGACACAGAAACTCTCTAGGATCGTGTTTCTTTTAAATAAATTGGGTTTCTTCATTAATTAAGCAAGTTTTGGGGCTGTTTAAGTAAAGCTAATGCATTTTTAGCTCAACATGAGATACTATGGGCACTTCCAAGTGTTGGAGAAGATCAGTGGCATTGCATATGGGCTGAAATTACCTCCACACTGGTGGATATACAATGCCTTTTATGTCAGTTTGTTGAGGCCTTTTCGTGATGTGCGAGAGGATGTATTTGCTAAGTAGGAGTATTTGATAGTGCTAGTTATTATGTATATACAACAATTTACCCTTTTTGCAGCAGTCTATTTATGATAACTTGATTTCCATAGGTGTGCGGAAGGACTATAATGAAGAAAAGTGTGGAGTTTGAGCCTTTCAATGGTGCACAAGGTAGGCTGAAAACACTTGTTTTTATTCAGTAGTTTGATGCAGCCTACTCTGGGAGCAACTTCTTAGAGGTATTTAAGATATGAAAGGCAGCCACATTTTTGAAGCGAAATGCATTGTGGTGGTGGTCTACACTTCTTATTCAAGGGAAGTCACCTACCACTTGGGTCCAATTCAAGCAAATGTTTGCTTCCAATTGGTTGACGAGTAGCTTTGAAGTAGACATTATGATAGCTTGGAATCAATTGAATTCCAAAGATTGCAAGAACTTGGATTGGTATAATAAGAAGTTTTGGGATGCATTGCTGTCGGTTACTTCTTATCACACAGTACCTCTCCATGAGCATGTGAAGAAGTATATTTGCGGTTTGTCAAAGGGTATTTGGGATTTTTGCATTAAGTCCACCGTTTCTAGCATGTGTCAGCTTATAGAAATTGCTACTACAGCGGACACATTTCTGCGTGAAAAGGATGTAGGATTCCAAGATAGTGATGCCAAGCCACATGCCACTGAGGCCAAGGCTGAGAAAAAGGGCAAATCTCAAAATAAAGCTGAAAATTAGAGTAGATTTTGGCACTCAAAGAGCGGAAGATCAGGGGTAAGGTTTCCAGAAGGCACTTGGTGAAGTTTCACAATTATTGACCAATGGATGCCAAATGGATGGAGGAGGATGACTTGGTAGACCATCCTCAGTTGTTGCAACTTTACCTTTATGCTTTCCGATTAGAGCCGACTTTAGTTCGGGCTAAATCAAGTTCAGTAAAGCAAGGGTTCAGCGTATTACTTGATGCTCATGAGGGAGCTAGCACCTTTACTCCTTAATGATGGAGAGCTCTAGATGTAGTGGATCTCGATGTATTCAGCATACATCCAGGGTACTATAGTTGACAGCATGTTTGCCCAGAGATCACTATTCCGTGTACTAGTCACTATGTTTGGTATGCAGATGGGTATGGTTTTCAATGCAACTTTGAAATTGTACAATTGCATTGATGAATGATCATTAGGGACTGATTACGAATGCTCGTTTTCAGTATATGATCATTAATATTCAGTGGTATTGAATTGGTTTTATGGACAATAGCATATGTTATGATGCCATTGATGTTTTAGCTATGGTTTATGCTATACTATGGTTTGGTTTTGCTAGATGAGTTGAGCTCATGAAAAATAGACATGTCACATGATAATCTGGCAATGTTTTTGAGATTCTTTGTGAGTCTTATGTTATGTTATGTTGGCTGGTAATTTTCAGCATGTGTTCGGCTATTTATGAGGACAATAGGTTTTTTTGCTCTTAAGTTGTCTCAACATTTTCTAGCAGTTTGAGTCATTAGAGGAAGATATTTAAATCAATCTCTGCTGTAAACCCTAATTTACAATAGAAATTAGGGTTTTGATAGCGTCCTCGGGATGCCCGCTTAGAATTGAGGACCTAGAACTTAAATTTTAGCAGTTGAAATTGAGGAGCGGGTAAAGTTGTGGATTGCCATGTTTTTCATTTGTTCTATGCAAGGACACATGCCAGGCAGTATTCTGGTGTGCTTATGATTGTACATGAAAAATATCAGCCGGTTCTTATCAAGAATGATGTACATGGCCGCTTTGTGGTGATTGAAATTTTATTTGAAGGAGAGATCTTATGGTTACTTGGCATCTATGCTCCGAATGATCCTCTCTCTCGTCGGGAGCTTTGGCATACCTTGCAGAGTTCCTTGTCCCTTGGCAGGCAGGGTTTTTTGATGGGGGATTTTAATATGTGTGTTGATTCTTTACAGTCCACATCAGAACATTCGATCATGGATGCGCCGGAAAGACGTACGTGGCAGCAGTTGGATTTTGCCATTCTTAAGCACGATCTCTGGTCTTGGCTGTATCCTTCTTCTACAGGGTTTACCTTCCACTCTGCCCAGTATGCCACAACATGGTCGCGGTTAGACCGCATTTACATCATGCAGGATGATGATTTCCTTCCTGAGATGCTCGAAATGAAAGTGTTACAACAATACGCATTGTCGGATCATTTCCCTCTGCAGCTTGAGCTCCTTGCACAACCAATTGCTCCTTTCAAGCAATTTCTGGATAGACTTCCGTTGCGTTTCAACTCGTCTTATTTGAAGCCTGCAATCTTCCAGGGCTATATGCAGCAATTGATTGATCGGTTCTTATTGGATTTCTCATCCCAGGGCACTGCTTCCTTTCAACGATTGCTCTCCAATGTGCAGCGGGTTGCTCGCCAGTATGGGATCCATCATGCCTCTCTTTGTCGGCGGCGCTGACAAGCAGCCGAGGAACTGTTGGCTTTGGTTCGTTCTTTGCTGGTGGACACTCCCGATGACGCATTTCTGCTATCACTGGCAACGCGTCTGGCTGATCTTATTAAAGAGTTTGAGTTGAAATCCTATCAGCAGGTCAAATTGCAACAGTTGACAGACACTCTGCAAGACAGTGCTTGTCAGACCCATAAGTTTTTTCGAGCTCTCCATGCCTCTCCTGCTCGAGAGAATATGACGAGGCTCCAGGTTGAAGAAGGTCAAATGGTTCTTGATCCGCAGATGATTGTGAATATGTGTAGAAATTATTTTCTCGACCTTCTTGGTTCTACTTCTCCGCCTTCAGGCCAAATTACTCATGCCCGTTCAGTTTTTTATGATCTGGTCCGCAATCAGGTTCCTCAGGACATGCAATCTACTCTGGAGGCAGATATTTGTGAGTCGGAGGTCATGGATGTTCTGCTACACTTGCCTAAGGATAAAAGTCCTGGCTGGGATGGTCTTACCAATGAGTTCTTTGAGTTTTTTGCCACCCAGCTCGCGAAACCTTTGACGGCTTTGTTTCAGCGGGTATGGGAAACGGGGATTATGCCTTCCTCTTGGAAAGACGGTCTTATTAAACTGCTTCCAAAAGTTCCTTTGCCATCTATGTTGAAACAGTGGCGCCCAATTTCTTTGATGGGTTCTATATATAAAATCTTTTCAAAAGTTATGGCGAATCGTCTCCATAAGCATCTTCCTGCCATTGTGCATCCTCTCCAATATGGTTTTATTAAGGGCAGAAACATTTTGCACAATGTCTTAAATGCGCAACTGGCAATTGATTATGCAAGGCATTCAAATCAGGAGGTCGTACTGGTTCAATTGGACCTGGAAAAGGCTTTTGATTATCTGGACTGGTCTTTCATTGCAGAACTTATGTCTGCTATGGGCTTTGGTGCCCGGATGTCTCGTTTGATCTATACTATTAGTGTTGCAGCATCTTCGCGGGTCATGTTGAATGGAGGAGTTACCAAGCCAATTGTCCTTGCCCGCTCTGTTAGACAGGGGTGCCCTTTGAGTCCTCTCTTCTTTGCCCTTGCGACTCATCCGGTTCTTTTGATGCTATCTCATATGGCAGCTTCTACTCAGTTGGCTGGATTGTTGCTTCCCTCTGGACAGCACTTCATTGGTCAATCCTTGGCTGATGACAGTTTTATGATTCTGCGTGCGGACAAAGATAATCTTCATAAAGCATTAGATGTTTGGGCTCTTTTTGGTCAGGCTTCTGGTCTGCGCATTAACGCCTTGAAATCGGCCATTCTCAGCTGCACGGAGTCGGATTTGCAGTCACTGGACTGGCAGGGCATGGTTGTCCCCCGTGGCTCCATTGCCAGGCATCTTGGGTACCTTTGGGGGTTGAGGTTTCCCCAAAGCAGCTATTACAGTGGATTTCACAGAAACTGGCGGCTAAGTTTTTGTATTGGAAGTCTCAAGCCTGGCCCTTCCATGTTCGCCTCAAAGTAGCCCAGACAATAATGTTGCCAATGCTTACATATTTCTTGCCATTGCTACCCTGGACTACTACGACACTGAATGATCTTACGAAGTCTATTCGTTTCATGTTATGGAAGAAGGATTCCTTGCATGCGGGTATTTCCTGGATTTCTTGGTCGCATGCATGCACCCCAAAACGCATGGGTGGAGGGGCTGTTTTGGATGCCCACACTCATATGCTGGCACTCCGCTGGTCTCTTTTTCGCGCCATGTACTCGGATTGTCGTCCTTGGGTCGTCATAGCCCGTTACTTTCTTGAGGATCACGAGCTTCTGCATGGTAATACCCACATCCGCAGTTCGTGGTGGCATGTTCTTAATGCAGATTCTCGGTTCTCCAGTTCTTCCTCATCTCTGCTTGCCCATTTGGTGTGTTCCTGGAAACTGGTCCTCCGGAAGTCTCAGTGGCATCCAGCGGAGGATCGTTCAGCCACTAATTCGTTTCAATTGGAATTGTTGGCAGTCTCGCGGTTAATTTCGTGGGACAGTAAACATGAGCTTCGACCACAATTCAACCGTATGGCACGTTTGGGCTTAACTTCGGTCGCGGATGCTACTCTTGCTTGTCGCAATGTGTTCATGTCGTTTCGTACAGCCAGGAGGATTTTCAGGATCCCTCGTGGATACAGGTTTTTATGGGAACAGCTTTTGAGGGTGCTTCAGAGCAGACAACCCTTTCCTGCCCTTGCTACGGATCGTCCCTGGCAGGATTGGGACTTTGCAGGTCGGCTGCATTTAGAAAAGGCTTCAGCTAACCAGGTGTATCATCTTCTGATTAAAGATCATCAATGGCTGGTTACTAAAGCTAATATTCTATGGGGATTGCATAAATCCTCGTCATGGTGGAGGGTAACTGTGATGGAGGGCTGGTTAAATAAGACACCATTCAAATATAAGGTCTTTCTTTGGAGGGTGATGATTGGTGGTCTTCCGCTTGCTTCAGCTCTTTCAAAGCGCCGAATCTCCAATGGCAACTGTTTCTTTTGCACCACCACTGTGGAATCCGCCCATCATCGTTTTATTTCTTGCCCCCTTGCCCAGAAAATCTGGTCATTCTTGTCAGCCGTCTGGCAAGCGGTGGTTGGTTTCTCGCTTCGCCCGTTTGATTGGGTTTTCGCGTAGCCCAAATATCCCACACCGACACAGCCACATATGAAGATCTTGTTTCACTTTCTTTGATATTGGGGCTGTTGGCACAACTGGACCATTCGGAATGCTTTCCTTTTTGATTCTGCTTATAATGTTCAGCGGCATATTGCTAGGCTTAAAGGTTTCTTGTATTGGCAGACAGATCTTCTTCGGCACTCTAACATCCTCTCTCGGGAGGACTTACGCCCCTGGCACATGGTAATTTCCTCCGCGTCTTTGCCATGATTTTGTAACTATTTGGCCCTCTGGTTCTTGTAAACAGTCAGTCTGTACACATGATGGGGTAGAGCCATCGTGTATCTTGTAATAATGGAAACTTTTCGTAATTAATACGATTACCTTTACGAAGAGAGAGAGAGAGAGAGAGAGAGAGAGAGAGAGAGAGAGAGAGAGAGAGAGAGAGAGAGAGAGAGAGACCTAACGGACGAGAGAGCGAGGATGCGTCGCCTGCAGCGTCGCCATCGCCTGGTGCCCCGTCGTCAACGCCTGCTCCTAGTCGTTTGCAGCCGCCGTCTGGCCGTCGCCCGCAGGCCCGTCGCCTGTCTCTGAAGCCGCCGTCGCCCGCAGGCCTGTCGACTGCCTCTGAGGCCCGTCGCTTGCCTCTCACGCCGTTGTCGCCCGCAGGCCCGTCGCCTGCGGTTGAGCCCCCCACCCTGCTGCCTGTAGGCCCATCGACTGCGTCCCTCGCCCTGCTATCGCCCGCCTGAGCTGCGGGCTCTGCACCTGCGTTTCGCCCGTTCGCCCTGCGTGTTAGGGTTTCTGCTGGCGAGGCCCCTGCCCTGCGCCCTCGACTATCCCACTCTGCCGTCGACTGCCAGCCCTGTGTTCCACCCTCAGGCCCCTGCACTGTTAGGGTTCCGCCCTGCTCCACGTGTTCTTGGGACAGGCCACGACTGAGGCTGACAGGTAAAGTTCAGGTTTCATCGGCTGTGCTTGTGGAATTCGCCCTTGGACAGCGCCGCTGTACAGATGAGAGAGAGAGAGAGAGAGAGAGAGAGAGAGAGAGAGAGAGAGAGAGAGAGAGAGAGAGAGAGAGAGAGAGAGATTTACGAAAAAAAAAAAAAAGAGAGAGAGAGAGATAGAGAGAGAGAGAGCGCGAGCGAGAAGACAGCAGTATGGCTGGCCTGGATATGGATTTTCTCGACCGGACGGTGGCAGCCTTTTGGCCCTGATTCCGATGCAGAGGAGCCAGAGGATATGGTGCCATGCACGGAGGAGCTGCCTCCGGGTTCTGAACTGCCGGGTGCTGAACTGCCGCCTGCTGGCAAACGCTCCAAGCATACTTCTGATGAGCCAATGGGTCCTCAGGAACGTTCCTATGCGCAAGTAGTCTCTGATCCTGTGGATTCGCAGGAAATTGACTGGGAGCATTTGCTAGACTTTGCCAATACTCTGCTTGGCGATTATGTCCAGCATAATAATGAATCTTTTTCTGAAGCGGGAACGGATGATGTGCTGGAAGCCACGGTGGACCCCAAATCAGTCTTGCGATCCTTCTCGGTATTTTATGATCGTGCAGTTATACTTTTCTTCACTGGCAGGATCCCAGTGCTGTCGCATATTCGCCAGTGGATGCACCATTTATTGCAAGGGGAGTGTGTTGAGGAGATCTTCCTTGGACCTCGCGGCTTTTATGAGGTGCTGTTGAAATCGGAAATGCATCGAGCTGAGCTCCTGTCCAAGTTGCCACTATTCTTTGATCGCCGCTTGGTCCATGTGGTACCATGGCGCCCCATGGCCGACTTCTAGCGTCTGCTTCAACGAGAATGCCCGGTGTGGGTGGAAGTGGAAAATTGTCCGGCGGTCTATTGGCCGATGTTGAAGGATGCGATGGCGGTTGTGGGAACAGTGCTGGTTCCCCCAAGCCTCAGGGCAATGAACCGCAACCGTTTATGCATGTTATGGGACACGGCTAGGAAAAGGCCCGCGTGGCTTCGCCTCAATTGTTCAGGCATGCATCCTCTGCATTTTCCCTTGAAATGGGGCAACTTTGCGGGACACTTCTTTTCATGTGGTAAATTGGGGCATTTCATGGCTGAATGCCCTGAAAGGCAACCGTCTTCGGAGGATGCGCAAGTGGTGCTGCCCAAGGATGCCATGGTGCTTGATGCCCCGCCCCAGGAAGCCCTTCAGTCACCTCATGTCATGGATAAAGGCAAACAACAGGTCCTGGGTTTGGATTCCGGTTGCACCGACTGGATTGAGGCACGTCCAAAAAAAGGTAAAAAGTTGGATGCAGGCCTGGCCGATCCTTGGCCTACTGCTGCCCAGGATTCCTTGCGCACGTATACGCGCAGAAAAGAAATGGTCACTTCACAGCAGGCTGCGCGTACTACGGCCCTGTCTGCCCCCCGTAATCAGTCGCCAAGGAAAGTCTATACCAACGGCCCCAAAGGCCCTCCTGCTAAGCTGGCGTTTGATACTAAAGGTAATGTGATTACGCCCTGGGATCGGCGTTATCCCCGCCCCACTCCCAAGGCAGTGGATTTTCCTTCTACCTCTAAAGCAGGTCGCCAGAATTCGTTTGCAGTACTGGTTGATTTTCTGGATGAGGGCGTCCTGGATGCTCTCGCGGAAAAGGTGAAATCGAGGCAACAGGCGCCTCGTTCCTGACTTCCTTTTTTGAAGATATATGAAGATAGCCACGTGGAATGTGCGAGGCATTTGCTCTCGCCATAAGCAACATGCCATGTGGACCGTCTTGCATGAGAACCAGTGGGATGTATTGTGTGCAGTTGAGCACAAAAGTCACGGTGAAGCAGGAAAAGTTGTGTATTGTCATGGATTCCGTGTGTTTTATGCAGGCACCCATGCTACGCACTATTCAGGCGTGCTGATGATTGTCCATGAGAAATATCAGCCTGTCCTTATTAAAAATGATGTGCAGGGCCGCTTTCTGGTTATCGAAGTCTTATTTGAAGGAGAGATTTTATGGTTATTGGGCCTCTATTCTCCGAATGATCCCGCATCTCGACGGGATCTTTGGTCCACTTTGCAGGCCTCCATGTCCCTTGGCCGAAGGGGGTTTTTGATGGGAGATTTCAATATGTGTGTTCACTCTTCTCAGTCCACTTCAGGGCATTCGGTCATGGATGCGCCGGAAAGCCGGGTGTGGAATTCCTTTGCTTTGCACGTACTTAAGCAGGATCTTTGGTCGTGGCTTCACCCTTCTTTTTCAGGGTTTACTTTTCATTCCGCCCAATATGCAACTACTTGGTCGCGGCTGGACAGAATGTATATCATGCAGGGGGACGATTTTCTTCCCGAGATGCTGGAAATGAAGGTCTTGCAGCAGTATGCGTTGTCGGATCATTTCCCCCTCCAGCTGGAGATGCGGGCACAATCTATTGCACCTTTTATGCAGTTGCTGGACAGGCTCCCTTTACGTTTCAACTCCTCTTATTTGAAGCATTCAATTTTTCAGGGCTATATGCAGCAATTGATTGAGAGGTTCTTATTGGACTTCGCCTCTGAGGGCTTGCCTTCATTTGCACGCTTGCTCTCTAATGTACAGCGGGTTGCTCGGTAGTATGGGATCCATCATGCCTCGCTTTGTCGCCGTCGTCGATCTGCAGCAGAGGAGTTACTGGCTTTGGTCCGTTCCTTGCTCCTGGATTCCCTGGATGATGATTTTTTGCTGTCATTGGAGAGGCGTTTGGCCCATTTTCTTCAAGTATTTCAGTTGAAATCTTATCAGCAGGCCAAGCTGCATAACTTGACTGACACATTGCAAGATAGTGCCTGCCAGTCTCATAAGTTCTTTCGCGCCTTGCATGCGTCTCCGGCTCGCGACAATATGACCAGACTCCAGGATTCGGAGGGTCGCATGGTCACTGATCCGCAGACCATTGTCAATATGTGCAGAAATTATTTTATGGAACTTCTTGGTTCTTCTCCCTTGCCTTCTAGCCAGGTTACGCATGCCCGCTCGGTCTTCTATCATCTGGTCCGCCAGCAGGTTCCATTGGATATGCAAGCCACTGAGGAGGAGGTTATGGATGTTTTGTTGCACCTGCCGACGGATAAAAGTCCTGGCTGGGATGGTCTCACTAATGAATTCTTTCAGAGCTCGGCCACGCAGTTGGTGAAGCCATTGGTGGTCATGTTTCAGCAGGTTTGGGAAACAGGGGTCATGCCCTCCTCATGGAAAGAAGGCCTTATCAAACTGATTCCAAAGGTCCCTTCGCCGTCAAAGCTGCAACACTGGAGACCAATCTCTTTGATGGGCTCCATGTATAAAATCTACTCCAAAGTGCTGGCGAATCGGCTTCACAAGCACCTTCCAGCTATTGTGCATCCTCTCCAATATGGTTTCATTAAGGGCCGCAACATTCTGCATAATATCTTAAATGTGCAAATGGCTATTGACTATGCGCGACACTCCGGTCAGGAAGTGGTATTGATTCAATTGGACTTGGAAAAGGCGTTTGATTATGTGGACTGGTCTTTCATTGCAGATCTCATGTCTGCTATGGGCTTTGGTACCCGGATGTCCCGATTGATCTACACCATTAGTGCTGCGGCTTCATCCAGAGTTATGCTCAATGGTGGGGTTACAGAGCCCTTTGTCCTTGCACGCTCAGTGAGACAGGGTTGTCCTTTCAGTCCTCTTTTCTTTGCCTTGGCGACTCACCCGGTCCTTTCAATGTTATCCTCCATGGCAGATTCTGCTCAGCTGGCAGGGTTGTCTCTTCCTTTGGGCCAGCACTTCATTAGCCAATCTTTGGCTGATGACACCTTTATGATTTTGCAGGCGGACAAGGACAACATTCGCAAGGCATTAGATGTTTGGACGCTTTTTGGTCAGGCCTCTGGGCTTCGCATCAATGCCTTTAAGTCAGCCATTCTCAGTTGCACGGAGCCTGATTTACAGTCATTAGGCTGGCAAGGCCAGGTGGTTTCCCGTGGCTCTATTGTCAGGCATCTTGGATACCCATTGGGGGTGGATGTACGTCCAAAGGACCTGCTGGAGTGGATTTCACAAAAACTGGCGGCGAAGTTTATGTATTGGAAGTCGCAAGCGTGGCCCTTCCATGTCCGTCTCAAAGTGGCTCAGTCAATTATGCTCCCAATGCTAACGTATTTCCTGCCATTGTTGCCATGGACGCCTACTACTTTGAAGGCTCTCACTCATCCCATCCGTTTCATGCTATGGAAGAAGGATTCACTGAAGGCAGGCATTTCATGGATTTCCTGGTCACATACATGTACCCCTAAGTGCATGGGTGGTGGAGCTCTTTTGGATGCAGAAAATCATATGCTAGCTCTCCGTTGGTCCCTTTTTCGTGCCATGTGTGTGGATCATCACCCGTGGACCATCATAGCCCGTTATTTTCTTGAGGACAGCGGGCTCCGCCATGGTAACACCCGGCTTCGGGCCTCCTGGTGGCATGTCCTTAATGCTGACTCCCGTTTTTCCAGTCCCTCTTCCGCTTTGTTACTGCACTTGGTCGGCTCTTGGAAAGTGGTGCTCCAAAAGGCCCGTTGGCACCCGGTAGGGGACCGCTTGCAGACTAACTCCTTTCAGCTGGAATTGTTGGCAGTATCGCGACTACTTTCATGGGAAGATAAACATCAGCTCTCTCAGACTGAGATTTAACCGCATGGCCCGTTTAGGTGTGACGTCGGTTGTGGATGCTACCCTTGCCACTCGCAATGTCCTTGTATCGTTTCGGACTGCTAGACGACTTTTCAAGATCCCGCGCGGATACCGTGATTTATGGGGAAAGCTTTCGTCGGAGCTTCAAGGTAGGCAACCCTATCCTGCCCTGGCTGTGGATCGCCCTTGGCAAGACTGGGACCTTGCAGGCCGGTTGAGTCTGGAAAAGGCCTCTACTAATCAGGTGTATCATCTTCTCATTCAGGATCACCAATGGCTGGGTGACAAAGCTAATACTGTTTGGGGACTGCGGAAATCGCTGACATGGTGGCAGACAACGCTGATGGTGGGCTGGCTGAATAAGGCACCTTTCAAATGCAAGGTCTTTCTTTGGCGGGTAATGATTGGTGGTCTTCCTCTTGCCTCGGCCCTTGCCAAGCGTCGCATCTCGAATGGCAATTGTTTCTTCTGTACCACAACGGCGGAATCGGCCCGACATCGTTTTCTTTCTTGCCCGCTCGCCAAGAATATCTGGTCACTCTTGTCGCACATTTGGCGCACTGTGGTGGGGTCCTCACTAACTCCTTTCGACTGGGTTTTTGTGCGCCCGAAGTATCCCACACCGCCACAGTTGCATATGAAGATCTTATTTCACTTTTTCAGATTCTGGGGATGCTGGCACATTTGGACCACGCACATTGCTTTTCTCTTCGATTCGGCCTCTAATGTACCGCACCATATTGCCAGGCTTAAAGGCCTCTTGCATTGGCAGCTAGATCTCATCCGCCACTCAGACTTGCTCCCTCGGGAGGATTTGCTTCCTTGGCATATGGCAATTGCCTCTGGGTCGTTGCCATGATTGGTGTAACTTTTTAGTGCATTACTACGGGGATTTCCCACACGTTGGCCTAGGGCCCTCGTGCCTCTTGTAATCAGAAAGAGAGAGAGAGAGAGCGAGAGAACTTCTTCACCTGATGGCTTAGTGTCATCAACTATCTTGTAATCAAGTAATCTTGTATTTTTTCGTAATTAATACAATTACCTTTTACGAAAAGAGAGAGAGAGAGAGAGAGAGAGAGAGAGAGAGAGAGAGAGAGAGAGAGAGAGATTAACATCTGTAAAAGGCCCCATATGAGACAAAATCAATGTGCATTCGTGTCTAATGGCATCTCATCATGAAAAGTGTGAGAAGAATGCATCCTAGTATAGTCTAACATCTAAAATCTAAAGATCTCAATGTCAAAAATAGTATGTACAGAATATCTAGCTATAATAGGTCCTCTCTATATTTGGAGGTCAACATATGATCCCAACCATGATGTAGTCCAGGGTTGCTCTAGTAATGTGTCGAGGGGTGAGTCTTCCGAGTCTTGAAATAATGGCTTTGATTTGATTGTAGTGTGGGCTCATTAGTTCGTTGACCAAGTGGTTGAGATTGTGGTTGGTAAAGTGCAATGGCCCCATCTAGCGTGACTCCATGACGTGGGATAGGTCCAGTCTGGCGGGATGAATATGTGTCTCCCGAGCTAGTAGTGCCTGTGGGATGCGGTCTATGGAAGAAATCCATCATTTCTCTACCTGGGTGCCTTCGTGTAGACTGGTCTCCTGTGTTGTAGCCATAGTGATAAGAAACGGCTGGAACGGCCCCCCGGCATGCGGAATTGCCGTCCTCGGCATGAAGCCGTCGTGGGACGCATTCCGAATTGGTGGATTCCTTGTCTCGTTTCAGATAGGAAATGCGCGTGTTTCCTATCTAAAACGGGACAGGGAACGCCACGTGGCACCACTTACCTTCGGCCGGCCGTCGCTCTTGCTCGGATCGTTTGCGACTGGTCACTGCGCGTTTCGCCGGGCTGTTGCGTGCTGCTACCACTCGAGATCGTCTGACGTCTGCCCGTTGTTTCTGCCCCTGTGACCAGTCCGCAGTTGCCAGCACCCCCCGTTCCCTGTTGCGCTGCGCAAGTCCCAGCCACCAGTCCCCCGTCTCCTCCCGCCTCCAACCTCTCTTCTTTCTTCTTCTTTCTCTTCCTTCTCTTCCTTCTTCCTTCTCTTCTTTCTTCTTTCTTCTCTTTACTTCTCCCTTCTCTTCTTCCTTCCTCCTTGGACCTTCTCCCTTCTCTTCCTTCTTCTCCTCTTCTCTTGAGGACTCTTCCTCCTTCTCCAAGTTCCAAGTTGTCCATTCTTCTTCTCTTCTCTTCTTCTTCTCCCTTCTCTCCTTTTCCCTTCTCTCTCGACTCTTGAGTGAGTCTTGACTCTTGAGCCTTCTTCCTTCTCTCAAGACTTGAGTTCTCACTCCTCTTGAGCCATTTTTATTTCAATTTTCAGCGTGAAATGGCTTCATCTTCCCGCCCCGCTCGTCGGGTTGGTGGTCGAGAAAGAAGGTCCGATGATTGGTCATGGTGGGAAGAAGTAAATACTGACCGCCCATTGAGTGGTGGAGGATCTCGACCATGGACCTGCAAGCTTTGCCTATACAAGCGAACTAGTGGAGTAAACAAGGTAATTCATTGAGCCGAGCATTTGTATTTCGAAATTTTTATTGATTTTTAATTTTTCAAAGTTACTTAAATATTAGAACATGGAATACCAATCGCCACTTGTTCCATTTTCATATTTATGCATAATCAGGTCTGTCTATATGAGCCAAATTCAGAGGTACAGTTTTGTTCGAATGTGACCTTGGAGAAGCAAAGGGAGCTTTGTGACCGTGTAGTAGGTCAATAAGCTTATCTTGCATCTAGACCATGACGTGTTGCAGTTGACATTGCAACTTTTGCAATACCATCCCCATCCGATGTATCTAGAGCTATTTCACACCTACTGCAGGCATTGCATCGGCCGTGGCATCAACAACGCCACATGTTGCGCGTAGACAGAGCACACTTGATGCTAGTTGGGATCCCAAGAAGAAGGAAGAGGTGAATACATCAGTGACATGCTTTTTTTTATCATGACCATATTCAATTTCGTGTAGCCAGGTTAGAGTATTTTAAATTGATGTGCAAGAAGATTGATGAGTATGGCCCTTCGTATGTACCTCCATCATATCAGAGACCTTACGCACCACTTTGCTCGACAAGGAAAAGCGCCTTGTTGAGCAAGCAGTAGTGACTAGAAACAGAATGTGGGCTAAAAATGGAGTTTCCTTGATTGCTGATGATTGGAGTGATACATGCAAGCGATCCATTCATGGTATGGTTGCTTATTCTCGTGGAAAAATGTATTTCATATCTTCACATGATGCATCGGGGATAAGAAAGTTAGCAAATGTACTTGCAGTAGAGTGGGTTACAAGTATTGAGCCTATTGGCCCCAGAGCATGTTGTGGGATTTGTTGCAGATGGAGAGCCCACAAATAGGACAGCAGGTGCTATTATCCAGGGATATTATCCGCATATCACAGTTTCATATTGTATAGCTCATTGCTTGAACAACCTACTAAAGGATATTGGTAACCTCTCATGGATTACACCTGTTATAGAGCAAGGAGCTCAAATGGTTAGCTTTGTTTTGAATCACCAGTTTCTTTGCGATCACTTCTCTTTGCGGTCAAAGAAGACACTTTTAAAATACTGTGATACCAGATTTGCCTTTAACTTCTTGATGCTAGGCAGGTTAAGTGAATGCAGTGGTGCCTTGAGGCAGTTATTTCTTAGTGATGAGTTTACCTCATCAACATTGATAGATACTCCTATAGGTATCTTATGCTTGGAGAAAGCAAATAACTTCACTTTTTGGGATGATGTAAAGCATATAGATGCCATGGTATCACCTATTGTACATTTATTGAGGGTCATGGATGCTATGCAACCTTGCATTGGCAAAGGTATATGAGACTATGGATAGGTTGAATGAAAAGTTGCAGGAGTTGGCACCAAATGATGAGGCGTATGAGGAGATACACCATTTAGTTGTGACGAGGTGGAACTCCTATAGCTCACCCATGCATGCAGCTGCATTTGTTGTGGATTCTGAGTTTCAGGGCAAGGGTCAGGAGAATGACACTGAGGTTATGGATGCATGGAGACTTATATTGTCTCGTCTAGTGCTTGATCATGGCACTAGACGAAAGATCAGAGATCAGCTTTCATGTTATAGGACCTTTTGGGGTTCTTTTGGTTGTGGGGATGCACAGGAGGATCACTGTAAGATTGGGGCAGCTTTGTGGTGGGAGGACTATGGTTCAGATGATCCTGAGTTGCAGCAACTAGCCATTTGTATTTTGAGTCAGTCAATTAGCTCCTTTTGTTTGGAGCAATTGTGGAGTACATACGCTCACATTGCTTCAAAGAAGAGGAACCATCTTGGTGTGGAGAGGGCAAACGATCTAGTATTGGTTAGTGCTAATTTGAGAATGTTATGTAATAGTATGACAAGAAAGCTCGATCCATTCAGAGAGTGGGAGATACAACAAGAAGAGGAGACACATGCTGATGTTGAGGGAGATGCAGCAATTCATGGTAAACATGATGATGAGGCTGGCACTTCAGGAGTAGCTAGAGCAGCCTCAGATCATGATCATGATCGTGATCTTTGATTTAGTTTACTTATCACGAGTCTCATGATACATGACACATGTACATTGTATATGATATTATGATCATTGATGATAGTGTGACACTTGGGGCTTGGGCTGTTGATAGTTGTGCCATGCCGATATTATATTTGTACTTGAGTCTTGCAGTTGCCCTTTGGGCTATTTTGGCATGCCGCATTTTGCTTCAGTCTAGAGATTAGACTTTATATTTGTAGTCTTTTTTGGGACAATGAGCATGTTCTTTCAAAGATTAGACTTCATATTTGTAATCTTTTAAGTTTTTTGGTAATGGGACCAAAGGCATGTTCTTTCAGCTTAGACTTTAAAGTTTAGTTCATTGTTTATTGTTTTATCATTTATGGCATATGTATCATGCATTTTATTATTTATAATTGAATTATGAATAGCTTACCTCTTGAACCTTGTAAGTTGCAATTCAATTTCTAATGAGTAGTTTTAGAATGATGCATGATATCTTAAAGTTAAAACTTAAAATGATTTGTCCTTGTGGATTATACCTTGGTTTTAAGTTTTAACACTCCAGAGTCCACATGGATTATGAGTAAAGTATTAATTTTTTTTCATGAATTTTAATTTTGAAATGCCGTTCCCGTTCCCACGTCCCTGTTCCCTAGGTTTGGCGTCCTCGTCACCGTCACCGTCCGCGTCCCCGTTCCCCGTTCCCGTTCCCCGTTTCATGTTTCTATGGTTGTAGCAATGCTGTGCGGCACCTCTAAAGCTCTAGGAGGAAAATCCCTAGACATCTTTGGTCCTCGTATTCCATGACATGGTGGAGGGGTACAAATCCCTCATAGAAGAGGCAATGAAATCTTCCTCGTATGTCATAGAACATTGTACATCTACACATGTAGTGTTCCTACGTCTTGGGCTCTCTATCACAGAGCTAGCCTATCCTATCTTCTTCAGGAATATCTATCCATCCACTTGTCTCTATCCTCAGCTAATGGGAGGAGGTTCATCTCTCCAATAGCAGCCCACATACTGTTTGAGAGGTGTGCATCCATATACTGTGGACAGACAATAAATCCATCCTCAGAGAGATGTAGGAAGTGACTCCGGTAAAACTCCATCTTGGGTCCTAGGGGAAGAGGTGGCTAAATCCAAGTCCTCTCTATCTCAACTCTTAGGATATAGGCCTTGATGACTGAATTCAACTCAAATTGGCTGAGGGGGAGTGTAGAACAATCCTAGCTATAGTCAAAGGGTGGGAGCTGATTGATGTCCAATCCATGTAAGCCCATCCAAGTTGCCATCTGTGAGTACAAACATTCCTTCTCACCCATCTCTACTAGCTGTGTGGAGGAAGTCAATGCTAATTTGGGGTATCTATGGCATGGGAACTCCCATACCTTGTGTAAGAAAGTCATTGCTCTAAAGGGTGCCTCCACAACCATAGGTGCTGCACCTAACTTTGCTTTGCTGATAGGGGCGGGTTGGAAGGCTTACTTCTGATCATGTGTGATGTCATCATTGATCGTCGTCAGTGGCCTCTCTATGCGCCAGCCATCATAGTGGTCTCTCTCTAGGCATGTTTGGTCAACAAGTGGGATCAATCATCTATCATATAGGCTGCAAATCCCAAACCTCAGTTCTATACAGGAGAGTAGGTGCAACTAGTGTGTCAAACAACCATAGTTTGATGGGAGGTTCTTGAAACTGTATGTGGGCACATTGCTTGTCAAGGGTCCCTAGGGTTGCATAGCTTCACACCAAGTGGGCCTGATCAGCTGTAATTTCTTCAATTGCAGCTGCTACTCTGATCATTGGGCCTCTAGTTAATGGGCATGTTCTCGGAGGTGGTTGAGAAACCCTAATTTCTGTAGAAAATTAGGATATTGACATCAAATGCACTGTCGTCCATCTGCAATCTGCTAGGAAAAACTAAGATTTAGAGAGAGGGAGAGAGGGAGAGAGAGAGGATGCTGAGGAGAGAGATTGGTGTAAATATTTTCTACTTATTTCAATTATCTTCACGAAAAAAAAGAGAGTATGCTGAGGAGAGAGAAAATTGACTCTGGTTTTGCCAAAAGAAGGTCAAAACTGCTGTCCCCTTTAGATTCTGGGCATGTAGAGGATGTCATCAGCTGCTTGACAGCCTTTTGGTGCTGTCTCCTGGTCTTTCGCTACTCCTCTGGTGGCTGAACACCTTCCTACAGCAGGGGCCTAGCTGGAATCAATCTCTTCTCAGCCTCAGCCAGTCCCTAAACAGCCTTTCTCCAGTTTGCATGGCAGGTTCTCTCCTTGACGGCCAAGTGGCACACCTTCTAATGCAATCTCATCCTGTAAACTCTAATTTCGAGCAATTACTCAATGGCTGGAAATTAATACTTCTCTTGTCCCTGCCTATTAACTGGCCACTGCCCATCCAGATGTAATGGCCTTGCTTGTTTTCAGTTTTGGCTGTGATGCTGATGTTCATCAAAAGATAATGAAATTGGATGATTGAGATTTAAGCTTTATTAGTACCATAGATGTTGTTTTCAGTGAGCAAGCTGCCTCTGGGGGGACTTCTCATCTTTATTTACCTATCCCTTGTTCGTCTCTGTTGGGGCATCGTCCTGTGACATAAGTTGGAGAACTTGACTGAATTGGTGTGCTTAAGCATGCCATCCCCCCAATTGCCATCAGCCAGTCAAGGACCTGAGAAACACTTTTAGTTTAAAAAAGTGAGGTTTCAAGACTCAACAGAATTAATGCTGCCTTGAACAGAGTAATTTCTAAACATCTGATGAGGCACCACATGTTTCTAGGAGCATATTTCAGATAGGGTGGCAGCAGTTGACTCTCTGGATGAGTTTTCAGGCTGCCCTAAACAGAGTGAGCAACTGGCAGTAAGCCACGCTCCCAGTCCACATTTGTCTAATGCGCAGTTTGGGAGACTTTGGGCTTGGGAGAGTTGACCAGTGGCCAGAATCTGGTGGAGACTGGTCCCTTTTTCTTGCATGCAGCTACATTTGAGATGGAGGATTCAAAGAGCCATCCATCTAGTAAAGTTTGTGCGCAGACTTGGAGCAAATGTAAACTTAGAAAGGTGACATTTGGTCTGCTAGGTGGCTCAGAAAGTGCTGGCCTTATTTTTGTTTATTTGTAATGTCTGTTTGAGGTGCACCATTTTGATGCTGGTGCTCGAAGTCTACATTTTGAAGTGGTAAACACACAATAAAATGAAGATGTTAAATGATAACCTGCATAGAGCCAGAATGTAACTGAATCATTCCGTTTGTGGCTAATTCAGAATGGGGTGCAAGTCTCTTGTTGAAAAGAATTCATTTGTTCTTGTCAGCAGCAGCAAATTTCAGCAGTACTAACATAAAACTGAAAAGCAGGCTTCACAGACATATACAAATGCAAAGCTGGAAAAGGTTAATGAGAATGATGAGCCTGAATTGAGGACCCTGAATGAAGACCAAGCACAAAATCAGCCTGTGGTATCCTTCATGCCAGAAACCTCATCAAGGAGCCAGAAGTTTTTACAGAATGAGTTCGATTTACAGAATGACTTCATCAATTTTATGCTAGATGACACAGGCCTTATCACTTCAATAGAGAGCTCCTCTAAAGTTGAGTCAGAATGGGAGATCTTACCAGATCATGCACATTTAAGTGCTGTTCAATCTTTTAACATTTTGGATTACACACCAGAATGGTCATACTCGTGTGAGGAAGTCAAGGTACACATTCTAGTTGTTAGAGAATATTTCTTATGTTTAATTTGCTCGTTCCGCATTATCTGGCCTCGTAATTGCAACTTGTTCTGCTGAACATATTCAGGTTATAGTGACTGTTACTGTCCTGGATAACATGTGGAACCCCTCAACTGCTGCATGGCATTGCATGTTTGGAGAAATTGCAGTCCCAGCAGAGGTAATATGCACTGGTGTATTGAGGTGCAAATCTCCTCTTCATGAACCAGGGAGAGTTCCTTTTTATGTCACATGGAATGGATTGCCTTCTAGTGATAGCCACTCTTTTGAATATCATGGCAAAAGTACTACTTCAAATAACTGTTCACAAGAAGGATTGCTACTTCAAATCAGGCTCGCTGAGATACTTTCAACCTCAGAAGGTGCCAGTCACACAGTATGTGATCAGAAAGATTTTGGTATTCTAGAGACAACAAACCTGAAAGAAAAAATGCAATCCTTGATGGTGGACAAAACTGTTTGGGGCAAATTAGGAGAACTCAGTGAGATGGAGAGCAATGTTCCTTGTGAAATGAAGGAGCTTCTTTTGCAAACTCTGTTAAAACATAAGCTGCAGCATTGGATTGCCATGAAGATGCAAGATCCTAAAGGAGTTTCAACACTTGGTGACCACGGTGTTGGAGTTCTGCATCTGACAGCAGCACTTGGATATGAATGGGCTATACCTGCATTGTTAGCCGCTGGGGCTGGTATAAATTTTCGCGACAAGCAAGGAAAAACGGCCCTTCACTGGGCTGCACAGTATGGCAGGTAGATTTTTGGATGCACTTGGCTGCTCAGGTGTGATGGAATAGCTCTCTCTACAAATTTTAGGGATGGGGTTTAGCATCTTCATCTGAAACATCTCGTTAGCTTTAGACTTGAAGTCCAATATCTTTCAAGTGTGATTAAGAATGCCTGTGTACTTGATTTTGGTTGTTGTGTTTCTTTCTTGCATCTGGTGCCTTTTGTTGGGGATTAAGATGGCAAACACACACACATGACATGTTTGAAGAGAGTGCACCTACTGATTCACGTCCTGTTTTGAACATGGCCACACTTACATTTTTTATGCCAGGGAAAAGATGGCTGCATTACTTCTTGCTGCTGGGGCTGATCCTGGTGCCCTCTCGGACCCTACACCAAAAGATCCAACTGGGCGAACGGCGGCTGATTTAGCTGCGATCAGTGGACATGATGGGATTGCAGGATATCTTGCAGAGACATCCTTGACGAAACATCTTGTCACTTTGAA
Source organism: Lygodium microphyllum (assembly GCF_053477565.2). Classification (NCBI taxonomy): domain Eukaryota; kingdom Viridiplantae; phylum Streptophyta; class Polypodiopsida; order Schizaeales; family Lygodiaceae; genus Lygodium; species Lygodium microphyllum. Next base: position 25,185,868 of record NC_141148.1, read on the forward strand.
GTTGAATGAGAATGAAATGAATAAGGGCTCTGGAGTTGCTGCAGATAAGACTGTTGAAGTGTTGTCAGAGAAGAGGAGTGTGAATGAATTTGGCATGACAGAGGACCAGCTTTCTTTAAAGGACACACTTGCTGCAGTTCGCAATGCAACACAGGCAGCTGCAGGCATACAGGCCGTTTTTCGTGCAATTTCCTTCCAAAAGAAGCAAACAACGAACACCTGTGAGCTTGATGAGTATGGTGTACTCAAGGAAGAGGCTATGGCTTTTGCTCTGTCACAAACAAATCAAAGAGCTGGACATCGCGAGAACCTAAACCTCGCAGCCACACAAATTCAATGCAAGTATCGAGGTTGGAAAGACCGTAAAAATTTTCTTACACTGAAGCACCATGTAGTAAAAATCCAGGTACGTTAACAGTTATCCAGTAAGATGGCTTCGAAGCACATTCACAACTTTATGAAGAGGTTATTAGTAAATGCAGAGTTGATCACTCTGATGTGACTTTTATGAATTTTCCCCGAGCTTACTCTTGTATTCTGAAATTCCCATTTTGTAATGTTGAATGCCTTACAGTTTTCAGACAAAGTAAAAGTGAAAGTACAAACTTAACACGGTCCATCTGGGCATCTTCAATATAGGGGACGAGTTTAGAAAGCTTCATACAATATAAGATGATTTGTAAATGGTAATGTTGATTTGAAATTTTTGGAGATACAGAATCTTGGAATTATGTGCCGAAGGGAGGTCTTTACAATAAAGGTTAAAATTATAATCTTCTGTCTTCAGGTTGAGTGGAGATCTTTGAGGTAGAACATTAGAACTCAAATATAAGTTGTTTGATTGGAGTGCTTCAGTCGGATGCATGCTGCACTCCTTCCCCAATGAAGTTCAGCACACTCTGGGTGAACTTGTCATTCACATAGCTACAAGAAGGAATAGGGAACAGGGAACATGAAACAGGGGACAACAAAGGAAAAAGGATTCCCCATTTCTGGAATGGTGAGGGGAACATGCATTCACATAGCTACAAGAAGGAATAGGGAACAGGGAGTATGAAACAGGGGACAACAAAGGAAAAAGGATTCCCCATTTCTGGAATGGTGAGGGGAACATGCTTTAAGAAATAGGTAAAGTTAAAAACTCCTCAGCAAGTATACCAAGACACTTCAAAAGGATCACTTTAAAAGACCATATTGTAGTAGTAAAGAAAGAATGTGTTGTGCATTATTTGACGTTGAGAGAGAAAAAAGAAGAAGAAAAGAAATAATGACGTTGTCAAAGGCCAACATGGCCTATAATACCTTATCATAAAGTATGTGATATCTTGTTGTATGACACAATTAGAGTATGACTAGAAGTGAAAATAAATTGTAGAAACCTATAACAATGAAAAGACGAAAAGGGGAAAAAATGTAAGAAAAAATAAAAGCCATCCCAAGCTCAATTTTTCTTCACATTAATGATACTTGAACATGATGAGCTGTTGCAACCCCCTGCCATCGTATTGCTGTGCGCTGACTTGTTGACCCGCTATCCCCCTCTCCTCTCCTCACACCATCCTGCTTGTCCTGCATATATGCCCGTGTGCCATCGACCCTGCTCTCATCCTGCTTGGCTGTCATTTTTCACCCTCTTCCTGTCACAATTGCTTGCATTGTTTTGACATTGGTCGCCAATTTGATACAGTATGCGCTTGGAGCCCACCAATGAACCTCTTCCACCATTCCACAAAGCCCACTCTCTCAATTGTAGTAGCTCATTTTCAACAGCTCCTTCCTTTCTCTGTAGCAGCTTTCCCTCCCAATTGTTATGCACTGTTAGCATTGATGCTTCTTCATGTGTCATGCTCAATGATGGGATTATTGAGCCATTTACTCTTGCACGGTAAGGCATTGGATGTTCGAGATTTGTTTGGTGGGCATGCTTCGGGTGTCCATATTAGTGCTATTGAATCGTCCCTTATCAGCTGCTCTGAATTAAATTTACAAGCTTTGGGGTGGTAGAGTGATGTGGTTCCACATGGCCATATTGTACAGCATGTAGGTTATCGTTTGGGTGTTGATGTTCAGCTTAAACAATTGCTGCAATGGAATTCTTAGAGCACCTATTTTTCCGCTTTTGCTTTGGGCCAAGCCCTAGAGCCATATTTGTACTCCCAAAAGCATGGGTGGTGGGGCTGTTTTGGATGTTGAGATCCACATAGTTGCTCTTTGTTGGTCATGATTTCAAGCCATGTGTGATGATCATTAGCCTTAGGTTTCTATTGTTCTCTTTTTTCTTGAAGACCAAGGACTTTTGCATGGCAATACTACATTTTAGGGCTCATGGTGGCGCATACTTAACATTGACTCCTAGCTTTTGATTCCTTTTTTGTTCTAGTGACCCACTTGCTGTGCTCGCGGAAGGCTATCCTTCAAAATGTGAATTGGCATCCAACAGAGGATAGATTACAGGTAATTCCTTGCATATCGAATTGTTGGTTGTGTCTTGGTTCCTCTCTTGGGAAGGGAAACAAGATGACCACCCCAAGCTCCATCGGATGGCACGCCTAGGCTTGGTCTCTATTGCAAATGTGACTTTATCAAATATTTATGCACTAATGTCTTTCTGCGCAGCTAGGCGGATTTATTGGATCCCTTGTGGGTACTGTGATTTATGGAGAAAGATCTCATTGCAGTTGCAGGACCTGCACTCCTTTCCTGCCCTTGATTCTAATCATCCTTGGCAAGATTGGAATATTGGAGGCTACCCCGAGTCTGGAGGGTGCTTCGGACACATCACCTTAGCATCGGTTGGTGACCAAAGCCAATGCTATTTGGGGTCTGCATAAAAGCAAGGCATGGTAGAAATTGATTGTCATGGAATGGTGGCAATAAGACTCCATTCAAATGTAAACTTCTTTTTGGAGATAGATGATAGGTGGCTTGCCGCTTGCCTCGACTCTTTCTAGGCACCATATTTTGAATGGCAAATGTTTCTTTAGTACTACGAGTGTAGAGTCTTCCCATCATAGATTTATTTTGTGCTTGTTAGCTAGGAAAATCTGGCCCCTCCTATCAAACATTTGGAGCGTTGTGGTGGGACCTTGCTGTGTCCTTTTGATTGGGTCTTTGGTAAGGCAAAATATTGTACTTCCATGCAGCCCCATATGACAATTGTATTGCATTTTCTTAGATTGTGGGGCTGTTGGCACAGCAAGGTCACCTGGCATGGCTTTCTCTTTGATTTTGCCTCCAGCGTTCAAAGTCATATTGCTAGGCTCAAGGGTCTTCTCCATTGGCAGTTGGATCTTATTCAGCACACTAGCCTTCTCCTTGGGGAGGATTTAGTTTCTTGCCATACGGGAGTTTCTTCAACTGCTTCTTTTGTGATTAACACACACACACACACACACACACACACACACAGAGTAGTTTGAAAAAGAGAGAGAGAGAGAGAGAGAGAGAGAGAGAGAGAGAGAGAGAGAGAGAGAGAGAGAGAAGCCTCTTTGCGTTTCCTTGTGTGTGTATTTGAGAGAGAGAGAGAGAGAGAGAGAGAGAGAGAGAGAGAGAGAGAGAGAGAAGAGAGAAGAGATAAGGCGGAGAGGCTAAGCGATGGCGGACCTGCGGACGTGTTTACCTACCAAAGGACGTGCTTCCTCTGACCAGCGGATGGGCGTTTCTACCTCGCGCGCTGCCTGAGCTCTTTTATCTGACCTGTGCAGGGTCCGTTCTGCTCTGCTCGAGCCCTGCCCTGCCTGCGAACAGCCGTCGACCTGCACTGCGAACAACCATTGACCTGCTCTGCGACCTGACACGCGTCCTTCCTTCCTGCGGTGCCCTGCTCTGCAACTAATCTGCATAAGGTCAACGGGTCCCTGTCAGGGTGCGCCAGAGAGAGAGAGTGTTACGCTGCCTCTGCCTGGCCCGTTCCAGCCTTCCGCGAGCCCTGCCCCTGCACGCCTGCCATCTGTTGCTACCATTTCTGCTCTGCAATCAGAGTTTCGCCCAGATCTCCTCCTCATTCACAGTCCGAGTGAGGTGAAGGGTCAGCTCTGCCCCGCCTTGCGTGGCATGCCTTCACGCTTCCAGGCAGTACGCGACCTGCAGTCCTGTTGTCTGCTGCACGCCCTCGGAGCGCCCTTATCCTGACCCTGCGGACCAGACATCTAGTACGAGTGCAAGCTGCCCCTGTGCACTGATAACGAGAGCAGACCTGACCCTGTATAGTGAAAGAGTGTGCAAGAGAGAGTGCGAGAGAGAGAGAGAGAGAGAGAAAGAATTCTGTGTTCACGGACGTGCACCTCTGCCTCACGAGAGAGAGAGAGAGAGAGAGAGAGAGATCGCTCACCTCCTGTCAACCAGAGAGCTCGCCCTCTGTGTGAAGACAGCAGTATGGCTGGCCTGGATTTGGATTTTCTTGACCGGACGGTGGCAGCCCCTGGCCCTGATTCCGATGCAGAGGAGCCGGAAGATATGGTGCCATGCACGGAGGAGTTGCCGCCGAGTTCTGAACAGCCGCCTGCCGGCAAACGCTCCAAGCATACGCCTGATGAGCCAATGAGTCCTCCGGAACGCTCCTACGCGTAAGTGGCCTCTGATCCTGTGGATTCGCAGGAAATTGACTGGGAGCATTTGCTGGACTTCGCCAATACTCTGCTCGGCGATTATGTCCAGCATAATACCGAATCTTTTTCTGTTGCAGGAACGGTGATGTGCTGGAAGCCACGGTGGACCCCAAATCAGTCTTGCGATCCTTCTCCGTGTTCTATGACCGTGCAGTTATACTTTTCTTCACTGGTAGGATCCCAGTGCTTTCGCATATTCGCCAGTGGCTGCACCATCTATTGCAAGGGGAGTCTGTTGAGGAGATCTTCCTTGGACCTCGCGGGTTTTATGAGGTCCTGCTGAAATCGGAAACGCATCGCGCTGAGCTCCTGCCCAAGTTGCCGCTATTCTTTGATCGCCGCTTGGTTCATGTTGTGCCATGGCGCCCCATGGCCGACTTCCAGCGTCTGCTTCAACGCGAATGCCCGGTGTGGGTGGAAGTGGAAAACTGTCCGGCGGTCTATTGGCCCATGTTGAAGGATGCGATGGCAGTTGTGGGAACAGTGCTGGTTCCCCCAAGCCTCAGGGCGATGAACCGCAACCGTTTATGCATGCTATGGGACACGGCCAGGAAAAGGCCCGCGTGGCTTTGCCTCAATTGTTCGGGCATGCATCCTTTGTATTTTCGCTTAAAATGGGGCAACTTTGCGGGCCACTGCTTTTCATGTGGTAAATTGGGGCATTTCATGGCCGAATGCCCTGAAAAGCAATCGTCCTCGGAGGATGCGCAGGTTGTGCTGCCCAAGGACGACATGGTGCTTGATGCCACGCCCCAGCAAGCCCTTCAGTCTCCTCATGTCATGGATAAAGGCAAACAACAGGTCCTGAGTGTGGAGTCCCATCGCACTGATTGGATTGAGGCACGTCCTAAAAAAGGTAAAAAGTTGGATACAGGCCTGGCGGATCCTGGGCCTCCCGCTTTCCAGGATTCCGTGCGCACGTATACGCGCCGGAAAGAAATGGCCACTTCACAGCAGGCTGCGCGTCCTACGGCCCCGTCGGGCCCCCGCAATCAGTCTCCAAGGAGAGCCTATACCGACGGCCCCAGAGGCCCACCTGCCAAGCTGGCGTTCGATGCCAAAGGAAATGTTATTACACCCTGGGATCGGCGTTATCCCCGCCCCTCTCCCAAGGCAGTGGATTTCCCTTCTACCTCCAAAGCAGGTCGCCAGAATTCTTTTGCAGTATTGGCTGATTTTCTGGATGAGGGTGTCCTGGATGCTCTCGCGGAAAAGGTCAAATCGAGGCAGCAGGTGCCTCGTTCCTGACTTCCTTCTTTGAGGATACATGAAGATAGCCACGTGGAATGTGCGAGGCATTTGCACTCGCCATAAGCAACATGCCATGTGGACCGTCTTGCACGAGAACCAGTGGGATGTATTGTGTGCAGTTGAGCACAAAAGTCACGGTGAAGCAGGAAAAGTGATGGATTGTCATGGATTCCGTCTGTTTTATGCAGGGACCCATGCTACGCACTATTCGGGCGTGCTGATGATTGTCCATGAGAAATATCAGCCTGTCCTTGTTAAAAATGATGTGCAGGGCCGCTTCCTGGTGATCGAAGTCTTATTCGAAGGAGAGATTTTATGGCTGTTGGGCCTCTATGCTCCGAACGATCTCGCATCCCGACGGGATGTTTGGTCCACTTTGCAGGGCTCCATGTCACTCGGCCGAAGGGGGTTCTTGATGGGAGATTTCAATATGTGTGTTGACTCTTCTCAGTCCACTTCAGGGCATTCGGTAATGGATACGCCGGAAAGCCGGGTATGGAGTTCCTTTGCTTTGCACGTGCTCAAGCAAGATCTTTGGTCGTGGCTTCACCCTTCTTTTTCAGGGTTTACTTTTCATTCCGCACAATATGCAACTACCTGGTCGCGACTGGACAGAATGTATATCATGCAGGGCGATGATTTTCTTCCCGAGATGCTGGAAATGAAGGTCTTGCAGCAATATGCGTTGTCGGACCATTTCCCCCTCCAGCTTGAGATGCGAGCACACTCTATTGCACCTTTTGCGCAATTCTTGGATAGGCTCCCGTTACGCTTCAACTCCTCTTATTTGAAGCATTCAATTTTCCAGGGCTATATGCAGCAGCTGATTGAGAGGTTCTTATTGGACTTCGCCTCTGAGGGCTGGCCTTCATTTGCACGGCTGCTCTCTAATGTGCAGCGGGTTGCTCGCCAGTATGGGATCCATCATGCCTCGCTTTGCCGCCGACGTCGACATGCAGCAGAAGACTTACTGGCCTTGGTCCGTTCCTTGCTCCTGGATTCCCCTGATGATGATTTTCTGCTGTCTCTGGAGAGGCGGTTGGCCCATCTTATTCAAGTGTTTCAGTTGAAATCTTATCAACAGGCCAAGCTGCTCAACTTGACGGACACAATGCAAGATAGCGCCTGCCAGTCTCATAAGTTCTTTCGCGCCTTGCATGCGTCTCCGGCTCGCGAAAATATGACCAGACTCCAGGATTCGGAAGGTCGCATGGTTACGGATCCGCAGACCATTGTCACTATGTGCAGAAACTATTTTATGGAACTTCTTGGTTCCTCTTCCTCGCCTTCTAGCCAGGTTACGCATGCCCGCTCGGTCTTCTATCATCTGGTCCGCCAGCAGGTTCCAGTTGATATGCAAGCCGCTTTGGAGACGGATATTTGCGAGGACGAGGTTATGGACGTTTTGTTGCACCTGCCGAATGATAAAAGTCTTGGCTGGGATGGTCTCACTAATGAATTCTTTCAGACCTCGGCCACGCAGTTGGTGAAGCCATTGGTGGCCATGTTTCAGCAGGTGTGGGAAACGGGGGTCATGCCCTCCTCATGGAAAGAAGGCCTTATCAAACTAATTCCAAAGGTCCCTTCGCCGTCAAAGTTGCAACACTGGAGACCAATCTCTTTGATGGGCTCCATGTATAAAATCTACTCCAAAGTGCTGGCGAATCGGCTCCACAAGCACCTTCCAGCTATTGTGCATCCTCTCCAATATGGTTTCATTAAGGGCCGCAACATTCTGCATAATATCTTAAATGTGCAGATGGCTATTGACTATGCGCGGCACTCCGGTCAGGAAGTGGTATTGATCCAATTGGGCTTGGAAAAGGCGTTTGATTATGTGGACTGGTCTTTCATTGCAGACCTCATGTCGGCTATGGGCTTTGGTACACGAATGTCCCGATTGATCTACACCATTAGTGCTGAGGCTTCCTCCAGAGTTATGCTTAATGGTGGAGTTATAGAGCCATTTGTCCTTGCACGCTCGGTCAGACAGGGTTGTCCTTTGAGCCCTCTCTTCTTTGCCCTGGCGACTCACCCGGTCCTTTCAATGTTATCCTCCATGGCAGCCTCTGCTCAGCTGGCCGGGCTATCTCTTCCGTTGGGTCAGCACTTCGTTAGCCAATCTTTGGCTGATGACACCTTTATGATTTTGCAGGCGGACAGGGACAACATTCGAAGGGCATTAGATGTTTGGACACTCTTTGGTCAGGCCTCTGGGCTTCGCATCAATGCCCTTAAGTCAGCCATTCTCAGTTGTACGGAGCCTGATTTGCAGTCCTTAGGCTGGCAAGGCCAGGTGGTTTCCCGTGGCTCCATTGTCAGGCATCTTGGATACCCATTGGGGGTGGATGTACGGCCAAAAGCCCTGCTGGAGTGGATTTCACAAAAATTGGCGGCGAAGTTTATGTATTGGAAGTCGCAAGCGTGGCCATTCCATGTCCGCCTCAAAGTGGCCCAGACAATCATGCTTCCAATGCTAACGTATTTCCTGCCTTTGTTGCCATGGACGCCTACTACTTTGAAGGCCCTCACCCATCCCATCCGTTTCATGCTATGGAAGAAGGATTCACTGCAGGCCGGCATTTCCTGGATTTCATGGTCCCACGCATGTACCCCTAAGCGCATGGGTGGAGGAGCTATTTTGGATGCACACACTCATATGTTAGCTCTCCGTTGGTCCCTTTTTCGTGCCATGTGTGTGGATCATCACCCATGGACCATCATAGCCCGTTATTTTCTTGAGGACAGCGGGCTCCGCCATGGCAACACACGGCTTCGGGCCTCCTGGTGGCATGTCCTTAATGCTGACTCTCGTGTTTCCAGTCCCTCTTCCTCTTTGTTACTGGACTTGGTCGGCTCTTGGAAAGTGGTGCTCCAAAAGGCCCGTTGGCACCCAGTAGGGGACCGCTTGCAGACCAACTCCTTTCAGCTGGAATTGTTGGCAGTATCGAGACTCCTTTCATGGGAAGATAAACATAAACTCAGACCAAGATTTAATCGCATGGCCCGGTTAGGTGTGACGTCGGTTGTGGATGCTACCCTTGCCACTCGCAATGTCCTCGTATCATTTCGGACTGCTCGGCGACTCTTTAAGATCCCGCGTGGATACCGTGATTTATGGGAGCAGCTTTCGTCGAAGCTTCAGGGTCGGCAACCCTTTCCTGCCTTGACTGTGGATCGCCCTTGGCAGGACTGGGACCTTGCAGGCCGCCTGAGTCTGGAAAAGGCCTCTACTAATCAGGTGTATCATCTTCTTGTTCAAGATCACCAATGGCTGGGAGAGAAAGCTAACACTGTTTGGGACCTGCGGAAATCGCTGTCATGGTGGCAGAAAACGCTGATGGAGGGCTGGCTAAATAAGACACCTTTCAAATGCAAGGTTTTTCTTTGGCGGGTGATGATTGGTAGTCTTCCTCTGGCCTCGGCCCTTGCCAAGCGTCGCATCTCGAATGGCAATTGTTTCTTCTGTACCACACCGGCGGAATCGGCCCGACATCATTTTCTCTCTTGCCCGCTCGCCAAGAATATCTGGTCACTCTTGTCGCACATTTGGCGCGCGGTGGTGGGATCCTCGCTATCTCCTTTCGACTGGGTTTTTGTGCGCCCGAAGTATCCCGCACCGCCACAGTTGCATGAGAAGATCTTATTTCACTTTTTCAGATATTGGGGATGCTGGCACATTTGGACCACGCGCAATGCTTTTCTCTTTGACTCGGCCTCTAATGTACCCCGACATATTGCCAGGCTTAAAGGGCTCTTGCATTGGCAGCTAGATATCATCCGACACTCCGACTTGCTCCCTCGGGAGGATTTGCATCCGTGGCATATGGCAATTGCCTCTGGGTCGTTGCCATGATTGGTGTAACCTTTTCAGTACATTACTACGGGGCTTCCCCACACGTTGGCCTAGGGCCCTCGTGTATCTTGTAATCAGAAAAAACAGAGAGAGAGAGAAAGAGAAAACCTCTTCACATGATGGCTTTGTGTCATCATGTATCTTGTAATCCAATAATCTTGTATTTTTTTTTCGTAATTAATATAATTACCTTTTACGAAAAAGAGAGAGAGAGAGAGAGAGAGAGAGAGAGAGAGAGAGAGAGAGAGAGAGAGAGAGAGAGAGAGAGAGAGAGAGAGAGAGAAGTGCGATGGCGGGAGCGAGATTGGAACCCTACTATCGGCCCGTACTTTCTGTGCCCGTCTGGCCCGTCGTCGCCGATGCCTGACCCATCCGTGCCAGTCGCCGCCGTCGCCTGTCCCGTCCGCGTCAGTCGCCGTCGCCTGTCCCGTTCGCGCCAGTCGCTGCCGCCGTCGGACCCGTCCGCACCTGTTTGCGCCTGTTCGCGCCTGCTCGGACCCTACCGCCCTGGTTCGCGCCCCGTCTTAACCCTGCTCAACGTCGACCTGATCATCTACGAGCCCCCGCACGCACATCTTTGCCGTTTTCCCTGTCCGACGGTTCCTGCGTCTGCATGACGACCTGTCCCGCGATTCCCTGTGTCGGTGCGCCCGCCTTGCCCCTCGTCTGACCCGCCCTGCTGAATCCGCCGTGCTCAACTTGTGGCGTCGGCTGACCTGCCCTGCGGACCTGCCCTCCGAACCTGAGACATCGGCTGACCTGTGACCTGGCTAACCTACCCTGCGGACTTGCGACGTCGCCCTTGGCTGCGCGCCTTGACAGAGAGAGAGGCCAGTAGTATGGCTGGCTTGGATATGGCTTTTATTGACCAGACGGTGGCTGCCCTTGGTCCTGATTCTGATACAAAGGAGCCGGAGGATATGGTTCCTTGCACGGAGGAGATGCCTTCTGGTTCTGACCTGCCGCCTGCGGGCAAACGCTCCAAGCATACTTCTGATGAGATAATGGGTCCTCCAGAACGTTCCTATGCGCAGGTTGCCTCTGATTTTGTGGATTCCTAGGAGATTGACTGGGAGTATTTATTGGAATTTGCCAATACTCTGCTTGGCGATTATGTCCAGCATAATCATGAAGCTTTTTCTGACTTGGGAACAGATGAAGTGCTGGAAGCCACGGTGGACCCGAAATGAGTGTTGCGGTCTTTTTCGATGTTTTATGCCCGTGCAGTTATACTCTTCTTCACTGGCAGGATCCTAGTGCTTTCCCATATTCACCAGTGGCTGTACCATTTATTACAAGGGGAATGTGTTGAGGAGATCTTTCTTGGACCCCGCGGCTTTTATGAGGTGCTGTTGAAATCAGATACACATCGGCTGAGCTCCTGTCCAAGTTGCCATTGTTCTTTGATCACCGCTTGGTCTATGTTGTGCCATGGCGCCTTATGGCAAACTTTTAGCGCCTGCTTCAACGTGAATGCCTAGTGTGGGTTGAAGTGGAAAATTGTCCGGCGGTCTATTGGCCATTGTTAAAGGATGCGATGGCAGTTGTGGGAACGGTGCTGGTTCCCCCAAGCCTAAGGGCTATGAATCGAAACCGTTTATGCATGTTATGGGACACGGCGAGGAAAAGGCCTGCGTGGCTTCGTCTCAATTGCTCTGGCATGCATCCTTTGCACTTTCGTTTGAAATGGGGCAACTTTGCAGGACACTGCTTTTTGTGTGGAAAATTGGGGCATTTTATGGCCGAATGCCCAAAGAGACAACCGTCTTCAGATGATGCGCATGTTGTGCTACCTAAGGATGACATGGTGCTTGATGTTGTGGCACAAGAGGCCCCCCAGCCACCTAATGTTGTGGATAAAGGTAAACAACAGGTCCTGGATTTGGATTCCCGTAGCAATGACTGGCTCGAGGCACGTCCCAAAAAAGATAAAAAGTTGGATGCAGGTCTGGCGGATTCTGGGCCTAATGTTTCACAGGATTCCGTGCACACGTATATGCGCAGGAAGGAAATGTTCTCTTCACAGCATGCTGCGCGTACTATGGTTCCTTATGCCCCCTGTACTCAGTCTACAAGGAAAGTCTATACAGACGGTCCAAAGGGCTCACCTGCTAAGCTGGCGTTTGATACTAGAGGTAATGTGATTACACCTTGAGATCGTCGTTATCTCCGTTCCACTCCTAAGGCAGTGGATATTCCATATACCTCTAAAGCGGGCTGCCAGAATTCGTTTGCAGTGTTAGCTGATTTTTTGGATGAAGGTGTCCTAGACGCTCTCGCGGAAAAGGTGAAATCGAGGCAACAGGTGCCTCGTTCCTGATTTCTTTTTTGAAGATATATGAAGATAGCCACGTGGAATGTGCGAGGCATTTGTTCTCGTCATAAGCAACATGCCATGTGGACTGTCTTGCATGAGAACCAGTGGGATGTCTTGTGTGCGGTTGAGCACAAGAGTCACGGGGAAGCAGGAAAAGTTGTGGATTGCCATGGGTTTCGCCTGTTTTATGCAGGGATACATGCTATGCACTATTCGGGCGTGCTTATGATTGTCCATGAGAAATACCAGCCTGTTCTTATTAAAAATAATGTACAGGGCCGCTTTGTGGTAATCAAAGTTTTATTTGAAGGAGAGATTTTATGGTTGCTAGGCCTCTATGCTCCGAATGACCCTGCATCCCGACGGGTTCTTTGGAAGACTTTGCAGAGCTCCATGTCCCTTGGCAGAAGGGGTTTTTTGATGGGGGATTTCAATATGTGTGTTGACTCTTCTTAGTCCACTTCAGGGCATTCGGTAATGGATGCTCCGGAAAGTCGGGTATGGAATGCCTTTGCTCTTCACGTACTTAAGCAAGATCTTTGGTCTTGGCTCCACCCTTCTTCTTCAGGGTTTAGTTTTCATTCCGCACAATATGCAATTACCTCGTCTTGGCTCCACCCTTCTTCCTCAGGGTTTACTTTTCATTCCGCACAATATGCAATTACCTGGACCGAATGTATATCATGCAGGGGGATGATTTTCTTCCCGAGATGCTGGAAATGAAAGTCTTGCAGCAATATGCCTTGTCGGACCATTTCCCTCTCCAGCTTGAGATGCTTGCACAACCTATTGCACCTTTTATGCAGTTGTTGGATAAACTCCCTTTACGTTTTAACTCGTCTTATTTGAAGCATCCAATCTTTTAAGGCTATATGCAGCAATTGATTGAGAGGTTTTTATTGGACTTCGCCTCTGAGGGCTTGGCTTCCTTTGCACGGCTGCTCTCTAATGTGCAGCGGGTTGCTCGTGCAAGATAGTGCTTGTCAGACTCATAAGTTCTTTTGCGCCTTGCATGCTTCTCCTGCTTGAGAAAATATGACTAGACTTCAGGATTCAGAAGGTCGCATGGTCACCGATCCGCAGACCATTGTCAATATGTGCAGAAATTATTTTATGGATTTTCTTGGTTCTTCTCCGTCGCCTTCTACCTAGGTTACGCATGCACGCTCGGTCTTCTATGATCTGGTCCGCCAGCAGATTCCACTTGATATGCAAACTACTTTGGAGGCAGATATTTGCGAGGAGGAGGTTATTGATGTTTTGTTACACCTGCCTAAGGATAAAAGTCCTGGTTGGGATGGTCTCACCAATGAATTCTTTGAGAGCTCGGCCACCCAGCTGGTGAAGCCATTGGTGGCTATGTTTCAGCAGGTTTGGGAAGCAGGGGTTATGCCTTCCTCATGGAAAGAAGGCCTTATCAAACTGATTCCAAAGGTCCCTTCACCGTCGATGTTGCAAAACTCGAGACCAATTTCTTTGATGGGTTCGATGTATAAAATCTTTTCCAAAGTGTTGGCGAATCGACTTCACAAGCACCTTCCAGCTATTGTGCATCCTCTTCAATATGGTTTCATTAAGGGCCGCAACATTCTGCATAATATCTTAAATGTGCAAATGGCTATTGACTATGCGAGGCACTCCAGTCAGGAAGTGGTATTGATTCAATTGGATCTGGAAAAGGCTTTTGACTATTTAGACTGGTCTTTCATTGCAGAACTTATGTCTGCCATGGGTTTTGGTACTCGGATGTCCCGATTGATCTACATCATTAGCGTTGCGGCTTCTTCACGTGTTATGCTCAATGGTGGGGTTACAGAGCCATTTGTCCTTGCACGCTCGGTGCGACAGGGTTGCCCTTTGAGTCCTCTCTTCTTTGCCTTGGCAACTCACCCGGTTCTTTCAATGTTATCTTCGATGGCGGCTTCTGTGCAGCTGGCCGGATTGTCTCTTCCTTTGGGACAACACTTCATTAGCCAATCTCTGGCTGATGATAGCTTTATGATTTTGCGTGCAGACAAGGATAACATTCGCAAGGCATTAGATGTTTGGACGCTCTTTGGCCATGCTTCTAGTCTTCGCATCAATGCCTTCAAATCAACCATTCTCAGTTGCACGGAGTCTGATTTACAGTCATTGGGCTAGCAGGGTCAGGTTGTTTCCCGTGGCTCCATTGCCAGGCATCTTGGATACCCATTGGGGGTTGATGTTCGGCCAAAGGAACTACTGGAGTGGATTTCACAGAAACTGGCAGCTAAGTTTATGTATTGGAAGTCGGAAGCGTGGCCATTCCATATCCGCCTCAAAGTGGCTCAGACAATTATGCTACCAATGCTCACATATTTTTTGCCACTGCTGCCGTGGACTCCTACTACTTTGAAGGCTCTCACTCGCCCCATTCGTTTCATGTTATGGAAGAAGGATTCATTGCATGCAGGTATTTCGTGGATTTCATGGGCACATACATGTACCCCCAAACGCCTGGGTGGTGGAGCTATTTTGGATGTTGAAACTCATATGCTGGCTCTTCGTTGGTCTCTTTTTCGTGCTGTGTGTGTGGATCACCACCCGTGGACCATTATAGCCCGTTATTTTCTTGAGGACAGCGGGCTTTGGCATGTTAATACACGTCTTCGGTGCTCTTGGTGGCATGTCCTTAATGCAGACTCTCGATTTTCCAGTCCCTCCTCCTCTCTGTCACTGCATTTGGTTGGCTTGCGGATGCCACCCTTGCCACTCGTAATGTCTTCGCATCCTTTCGTACTGCCAGGAGACTGTTCAGGATCCCGCGCGAATACCGTGATTTATGGGAACAGCTTTTGTTGGTGCTTCGGGCAGGCAACCCTTTCCTGCCATGGCGGTGGATCGTCCTTGGCAGGACTGGGACCTTGCAGGCCGGTTGAGCCTCGAAAAGGCCTCTGCTAATCAAGTGTATCATCTTCTCATTAAAGATCATCAATGGCTGGGTATGAAAGCTAATACTGCATGAAGATTGCGGAAATCTCAGTCATGGTGGAAGGCAACTGTGATGGAGGGCTGGTTGAATAAGACACCTTTCAAATGCAAGGTCTTTCTTTGGCGGGCGGGTGATGATTGGTGGTCTTCCTCTTGCCTCGGCCCTTTCCAAGCAGAGAATCTCGAACGGCAATTGTTTCTTCTGTACCACTACTATGGAATTGACCCGACACCGGTTTATTTCTTGCCCCCTCGCCAAGAATATCTGGTCACTCTTGTCAAAGTTTGGCGCGCAATGGTGGGGTCCTCGCTAACCCCTTTCGATTGGGTTTTTGTGCGCCCAAAATACCCCACACCGCCACAGTTGCATATGAAGATCTTATTCCACTTTTTCAAATACTGGGGATGCTGGCACATTTGGACCACGCGGAATGCCTTTCTTTTTGATTCGGCCTCTAATGTACCGAGACACATTGCTCGGCTTAAAGGTCTCTTGCATTGGCAGATAGATCTCATTCGGCACTCGGACTTGCTCGCTCGGGAGGACTTGCTTCCCTAGCATAGGGCAATTTCCTTTGGGTCTTTGCCATGACTTGTGGAACTTTTTTGTGGCTTAGTTCTGGGATTTTACATACGTTGGCCTAGGGCCCTCGTGTATCTTGTAATCATGTAAACTTGTACATTTTTTTCGTAATTAATACAATTACCTTTTACAAAAAAAAGAGAGAGAGAGAGTAGTTTATTATCGTCCATGGAAGGCCAAATTATGACCTATGGGACCTTTTCAGATATACAATGATTCTCTTCCATGGTAGGAAAGGGTAGCTACGGTGAAAGAGCGATCTATGTAGCGTGGTTCTCTTGAAAGTGTGACATGCAGGTAATGAGAGTCCCTAACTTCGATATAGTAGTGGTCAGAAACTAGTGAAGTGGTCTTGTATGAAGATCTATTGATAAGAAAAGTGATCCTCAAGAGTCAGCTTGAGATGAAGAGTTTGGACATCTTCAACCTAAAAACCAAGTTTCAAGCATAAGCCAAGGTACTCAGTGTAACTCCCATATCGCTTCTAGATCTTGGTCACACACTAGTATCAAAAAATTCATCTGCTCCTTTGATTCTACACTCTGTAGTCCACACAGCTTACATAACCTCATCTCTCTTGTCTGTCCACTCCATGCGCCTGTCTCAATCAATAAAGTGTGTGATCGAGTTCGAAGTCGTGCAATACTCCGCCTAAATACCACTGAGAGCGGGTTGGCTATGTATGGCTGCGTGTGTGCCTCTGCCTGCATGGAGGATTCCCAACATGAAGGATAGATATGCATATTGTAATAAGCAAGTTTGCCATTTACTCCCTTGCTTTGATGTTTTGCTTGATACGCTCGTAAGAGGTCTGATTGAAATGTGTCCATGCATATATCTTCGGATGCCATATCTAGATATCTATCCACTCCCCACCCTTTAAACCATTTTCGCATATCGAGCACCCATCCTATTGAAAGCAATTTACTTTTCCACGTTTTCTGTAGGCGTGTGCTAGCATCCCATGCCCATTTGGGGAGCCTACTGTCATCCATTTGACGTACTCGGGTGGCATATCTTTGTACTTGGATCATAGCATGTACCTCAATTGGCCGACGGCCAGTTTCCAAAAGCATAAATACATATGGTGTGGTGCTTTTGATGCCCAAATGTCTATGAATAAAAGCTTTTTGCAACTTCTCAATGTCGTTCCATGCAGATAAGGAGATGCTCCCCCCCACACTTCCACTCCATATAATACCTTCTGTAGAACATATGCATAAAAAATCATTAACATCCGAGAGAGAGAGAGAGAGAGAGAGAGAGAGAGAGAGAGAGAGAGAGAGTGGATAACCCTTTACGAAAAAAAAAAGAAAAAAAGAGAGAGAGTGGATAGGATATTCATCTATCAAAGTGACTCTTTTCTTCCTGTAGTCATCGATATGCGTGTGGAAAAACAGCATGTTTTGTCAGATCATTACCCTTTGGTCTTGGAAATGAGCCACAGACCTGTTCATGCATTTAAGGCTCTCCTTGCCCGTTTGCCTCTTCTGTTTAATCAATCTTTTTTGCAGCACAATCAATTTTTGGTAGGTGTTAAGCAACTAATAGCCTCTTTTAGCTCCAGGGTCCTCTCTACAGGGATGGAAGCATGGGCGGTTTTTAGGGATAATCTGCTTGCGTTATCATGACAATAGGGTATTCAACATGCTTCCTTGTTTCGAGCTGAATTGCAGCATGCTCAATCCTTGTTAGCTCATTCCTCGTCGCTGTGTCAGATTGGGGACTCTAATAATGACTTGCTCACATGCATTGAATGGCTGAAAGGGAGGGTCCAATCTCTTCAGGAAGAGGAATATGCAAAATATAAACTGTTGAGCAGAGCTGAAGCTTTACATGATAACAACTGTCAAACTCATCAATTTTTTGCTCGTATGCATGAGAAATATGCTCGGGAAAATATTGTGCGCTTAAAAGATGGGCAAGGTGATATGGTGACCGATCCTACCTCCATTATTCGGATGACTGTTGACTTTATAGAGCCTTGTTCGGTCCGCAAGAGATTCTTTCTGATGTTGTACTCTCGGCTCGAACATATATTTGTGGCCTGGTTAGTAATCAAGCCAAACCAGAATGGGTGAATCTAATGGAGGCTGATAGTTCTGAAGATTAAGTGGAAGAGGTGTTGTCTCACTTGCATAGAAGGAAAAGTCCAGGCTGGGATGGGCTTCCTAATGAGCTGTTTTTAGCCCATGTGCAACAGCTTAAGGACCCATTAACACTCTTGTGTCAGCAGGTGTGGAACTCTGGTATGATGCCTATGGATTGGAAGATTGTTGTCATCATATTGTTGCCCAAGGTTCCCTCTCCGACCTCTTTGAAACAATGGAGACCCATTTTTGTTATGGGATCGCTATATAAAATCTTCTCCAAAATTATTGCCAACAGATTGCAAAAAGTTTTTCCGCTCCTCATTCATCCACATCAATATGGTTTTATTAAAGGTCGGAATATTATGCACAACATTTTGAATGTTCAGCTCGGAATTGACTATGCCAAAGCTTCTAGCCAATAGGTTGTTATGCTTAAGCTGGATATTTAGAAGGCTTTTGATCATGTCAGTTGGCCTTTCTTGCGGCAATTAATATCTACAATGGGTTTTGGGCCCTGTATGATTTCTCTAGTTGATACTATCAGTCAGGGTGTTGTGGCCCATATTGCTCTTAATGGAGGGATTACTGAGGAAATTGCCTTATCCCGGTCCCTTCGGCAAGGCTGTCCTCTTAGCCCTTTGTTGTTTGCTTTGGTTACTCACCCCATGCTCTCATTACTGGATAAGTTGGCAGCTCAAGGTGAGATAGTTGGCTTAACTCTTCCTAGCGGTGACCAGCTTGTGGGTCAATCTTTGGCGGAAGTCTAAGGTCCCGTATCTGGGAAAAGTGTTCATGTGGTGGCTGCTCATTGGGGGTCTTCCAACGGGCGAAGTGCTACGTGCCCGAAAGATCTCTGCTGGGCATTGTGTTTTCTGCACTACGTGTGATGAGACATTGCTTCACCTCTTTGTCTCCAGCCCCGAGAAGCAACAGACTTGCGATGCTGAGCATGTTGCACTGCCCATGGAAGATATGGTCTGTGATGTTCCGTCGCAGGATGCCACCTAAAGTTTTGGATAAAGGTAAACAGCATGCTTCGGGCTTGGATTCCCGCGGCAATGATTGGGTGAATGTACGTGCAAAAAAGGGTAAAAGGTTTGATGCTGGCCTGGCGGATATTGGGCCTAATGCTTCACAGGATTCCATGCGCACTTATATGCACCGGAAAGAGATGTGGTCTTCAGAGGATCCTGCTCATCCTATGGTTTCTTCTGCACCCCGTCATCAGTCTACTAGGAAAGTATATTCGGACGGTCCAAAGGGCCCACCTGCTAAGTTGGCTTTTGATAATAAAGGTAATGTGATTACCCCATGGGATCGTCGTTATCCCCGCTCCACCCCCAAGACAGTGGATAATCCCTCTACCTCTAAAGTAGGCCGTCCGAACTCTTTTGCCGTGTTAGCTGATTTTTTCGATGAGGGAGTCCTTGACATTCTGGCAAAAAAGGTTAAATCGAGGCAAGCTGTCCCTCGTTCTTGATTCCCTTTTGATTACACATGAAGATCGCCACGTGGAATGTGCGAGGTATTTGTTCTCGCCATAAGCAACATGCCATGTGGACTGTATTGCATGAGAAACAGTGGGATGTCTTGTGTGTTGTTGGGCACAAGAGTCACGGTGAAGCAGGAAAAGTTGTAGATTACCATGGGTTTCGTTTGGTTTATGCAGGGACACATGCCATGCATTATTCTAGTGTGCTTATGATTGTACATGAGAAATATGAGCCTGTTCTCATTAAAAATGATGTACATGGCCGTTTTGTGGTGATTGAAGTTTTATTTGAAGGAGAGATCTTATGGTTGCTGGGCCTCTATACTCCGAATGATCCGTTATCCCGCCGGGATCTTTGGAATACGTTGCAAACCTCCTTGTCACTTGGCAGACGGGGTTTTTTGATGGGGGATTTCAATATGTGTGTTGATTCTTCACAGTCCACATCAGAACATTTGGTGATGGACGCTCCAGAAAGTCGTGTGTGGAATGCTTTTGCTCTTGCTGTACTTAAGCAAGATCTCTGGTCTTGGCTCCACCCCTCTGCTACAGGGTTTACTTTCCATTCTGCGCAATATGCAACTACATGGTCACGGTTGGACCACATGTACATCATGCAGGATGATGATTTTCTTCCTGAGATGTTGGAAATGAAAGTGTTGCAGTACTATGCCTTGTCGGACCATTTCCCTCTACAGCTTGAGATACTTGCACAACCCATTGCACCTTTTAAGCAATTCCTGGATAGACTCCCTTTGCGCTTCAACTCCTCTCATTTGAAGCATCCAATCTTTCAGGGCTATATGCAGCAATTAATTGAAAAATTTTTATTGGACTTCGCCGCTGACGGCAATGCTTCTTTTGAACGATTGCTCTCTAATGTGCAACGGGTTGCTCGGTAGTATGGGATCCATCATGCCTCTCTTTGTCGACGGCGTCGGCATGCAGCGGAGGCCTTACTGGCTTTGGTTCGTTCTCTGCTAGGGGACACTCCAGATGATGTATTCCTGCTGTCATTGGCGATGCGTTTGGCTGATCTTATTAAAGAGTTTCAGTTGAAATCTTATCAGCGGGCCAAATTGCAAAATTTGATCGACAACTTGCAAGACAGTGCTTGTCAGACGCATAAGTTCTTTCAAGCTCTCCATGCATCTCCTACTCGAGAACATATGACCAGACTACAGGATCCAGACGGTCAAATGGTCATTGATCCCCAGACAATTGTAAATATGTGCAGGAATTATTTTATTGACCTTCTTGGTTCTTCTCCCTCGCCTTCTGACCAAGTTACTCATACACGTTCAATTTTCTATGAGTTGATCCGCAATCAGGTTCCACTTGATATGCAAACTACTTTGGAGACAGATATTTGTGAGGCAGAGGTTATAGATGTTTTGTTACACTTGCCCAAGGATAAAAGTCCCGGTTGGGATGGTCTCACCAATGAATTCTTTGAGACTTCTGTTACCCAACTGGTGAAACCATTAACGGCTATGTTTCAGCGGGTTTGGGAAGCGGGTTTTATGCCTTCCTCATGGAAAGAAGGTCTTATTAAACTGCTTCCTAAAGTCCCTTCGCCGTCAATGTTGAAACATTGGAGACCAATTTCTTTAATGGGTTCGATGTATAAAATCTTTTCCAAAGTGATGGCGACCGGCTCCACAAGCATCTTTCGACCATTGTGCATCCGCTTCAATATGGTTTCATTAAGGGCCGAAACATTCTGCACAATATCTTAAATGTGCAAATGGCTATCGACTACGCAAGGCACTCGAATCAGCAAGTGGTTTTGATTCAATTGGATCTGGAGAAGGCCTTTGATTATTTGGACTGGCCTTTTATTGCACAACTTATGTCTACTATGGGCTTTGGTACTCGGATGTCCCGCTTGATCTACACCATTAGTACGGTGGCTTCCTCGCGAGTTATGCTAAATGGTGGTGTTACCGAGCCATTTGTTCTTGCATGCTCTGTGAGACAAGGTTGCCCTTTGAGTCCTCTTTTCTTTGCCCTTGCGACTCATCCGGTTCTTTCCATGTTATCTTCCATGGCAGCTTCTACTCAATTGGCTGGATTGTCCCTTCCTTTTGGACAGCACTTCATTACTCAATCTTTGGCTGATGACAGCTTTATGATTCTGCGTGCCGACAGGGACAATCTTCGCAAGGCATTAGATGTTTGGACGCTCTTTATTCATGCTTCTGGTCTTCATATCAATGCTTTCAAATCGGCCATTCTCAGTTGCACGGAGTCCGATTTACAGTCGTTGGGTTGGCAGGGACAGGTTGCTCCCCGTGGTTCCATTGTACGGCATCTTGGGTACCCTTTGGGTGTTGATGTTCGGCCAAAACAACTTCTCGAGTGGATTTCACAGAAACTGGCAGCTAAGTTTCTGTATTGGAAGTCGTAGGCTTGGCCTTTTCATGTTCGCCTCAAAGTGGCTCAGACAATTATGTTGCCGATGCTCACATATTTCTTGCCATTGCTGCCTTGGACTACTACTACTTTGAATGCTCTCACTCGGCACATTCGTTTCATGTTATGGAAGAAGGATTCCTTGCAGGCAGACATTTCATGGATTTCTTGGTCGCATACATGTACCCCCAAACGTATGGGTGGTGGGGCTATTTTGGATGTTGAAACTCATATGCTGGCACTTCGTTGGTCTCTTTTTTGTGCCATGTGCGTGGATCAGCACCCGTGGGTCCTTATAGCCCGTTATTTTCTTGAGGATCACGGGCTTCTGCATGGTAATACACAAATTCGGAGCCCCTGCTGGCATGTTCTTAATGCAGACTCGCGGTTTTCTAGCCCTTCCTCATCCTTGCTTGTTCATTTGGTCTGCTCCTGGAAATTGGTTCTCCAGAAGGCGCGTTGGCATCTAGCAGAGAACCGCTTACATACTAACTCTTTTCAACTGGAATTGTTAGCAGTTTCGCGATTACTTTCTTGGGAAGGCAAACATGAGCTCAAACCAAAATTTAATCGGATGGCACGTTTGGGCTTGACTTCAGTTGTGCAGATCCCACCCTTTCTAGTCGCAACGTCTTTATATCCTTTCGAACAGCCACGAGGCTTTTCAGAATCCCTCGTGGATATTGTGATTTATGGGAACAGCTTTTGTCAGTGCTCTAGAGTAGGCAACCCTTTCTTGCCCTTGCTTTGGATTGTCCGTGGCAGGATTGGGACCTTACGGGTCGGTTGAATTTGGGAAAGGCCTCAGCTAACCAGGTGTATCATCTTCTGATTAAAGATCATCAATGGCTGGCTACTAAAGCTAATACTGTATGGGGATTGCGGAAATCTTGGGCATGGTGGAAGACAATTGTGATGGAGGGTTGGTTGAACAAGAAACCTTTCAAATGCAAGGTCTTTCTTTGGAGGGTGATGATTGGTGGTCTTCGGCCCTTTCCAAGCCCTTTCCAAGCGTCGAATCTCTAACGGCCATTGTTTCTTTTGCACCACTACTATGGAATCGGCTCGTCATCGATTTATTTCATGCCCTCTCGCTCAGAATATGTGATCGCTCTTGTCAGCGGTTTGGCGCACAGTGGTTGGCTTCTCGCTAAACCCTTTGGATTGGGTTTTTGTACTACCAAAATACCCCACAGTGGCACAGCCGCATATGAAGATCTTGTTTCACTTTCTTAGATACTGGGGATGTTGGCACAATGGGACCACTCAGAATGCCTTTCTTTTTGATTCGGCCTCTAATGTCCCGGCACATATTGTGAGGCTTAAAGGTCTCGTGCATTGGCAGATAGATCTCATTCAGCACTCGGGCTTACTCCCTCGGGAGGACTTCTTTCCCTGGTATCGGGCAATTTTCTCTGCGTCTTTGCCATGACTTTTGTAACACTTTTGTAGTTTAGTACTGGAGCCTTTACACATGATGGCTTAGTGTCATCGTGTATCTTGTAATCAAGTAAACTTTTACTTTTTTTTCGTAATTAATACAATTACCTTTTACGAAAAAAAAAAGAGAGGAAGCAATGGCGAGGCGTTTGGGGTGTGGGCAATGGGGGATCTGATTCCCGTCTTGCAGACGTGCCTACCTGAGTTCTCCCCCTCCCCCCCCCCCCCCCAAACAACCCCAACCAGCGCAGGGTCTGCTCTGCCCTGCCCGTGTCATCGCGCCCTGCCCTTGCCTACCTGCGTTGACTGGGCAACCTGCTGTGCCGTGCGACCTTCCTGCTTGCGCCCCCCTGCTCTGTGACTGAGACAGAGTGTGAGGTCACCAGCCCGACTCAAGCCGCCCTGCTCGTTTTGTCCTGCCTGTTGATTCGCCTGCTGTCCCTTCTGACGTCTGCCTGGTAATCAGCATCGACCTGACCTATTCTGTCATCCTCTGTTCTGTGCCTGACAGCGAGGGTGTAATGACCGATGTTTGTGAAAGCCATTCTTTGCCAAGAATCTATCAAACTCATTAGAGACATACTCATCTCCACTGTCAGATCTCAAACAAGATAGCCCTTATCCGGGTAAGTCAGACTGGGTGCGGCTGAGATTGTTAAAGCCCTGTTTTAACCAAACAGAAGTGTATAGATTGGGGCTGTGGTCCTGAGGTCCTGGGGTACAAAGGCTCACTGAAGGAGACAGGTTCTGTCCAGTTCTGTGAAAGACAGTGAGAGTTCGATAATTTGTGTAATCAGTGTAAACCTGGAATGGCGAATTTGCAGAAATCTAATGGTATTGACATGGCCTTTCTTGACCAGCATATTGGAAATGGGGATGACAAAGACTTGGCGGAATCAGATGGCGATTCCTTAGCTGGGGATTTTGGGCAATTAATGGAAGGGGACGACATGGATAAACGGTCCAAGATGTCGGTCGAAGAACCGGACTTGTGTACCCTGAATTTGCCTCAGCAAAATGTGCAGGCCTCGTGCTCTCAAACTAATGAGTCTTTTCAGTTTATGATGGCCTCTGCCAATCATCTAATGTCGGAATATGCTCAAGCTAATGAGGGTAAAGCGAGTTTTTTACCACAAGGGGAACATGTGGTCGCTTTTATGGGTGCTGATCTGGTTCTACAGCAGATTGCTGCCTTCCATGAGAGGGCTGCCATCTTTTACTTTACGGGAAGGACCGCATTGAACTCCAGCATCTAGGCATGGTTGCTATCCATGCTTGCCAAGGGGGAGATGGGTCAAGATGATGTTTTAAGGCAAGACCAGGCATCCTTGTGGAACAGATCTATGATGGCCCGAGGGGTTTTTTGAGGTCCTCTTCCGTTCCCCGGAAGTGTGGGCCCATATTATGCATCGTATCCTGTTGCTCATGGATGGCCAGTTAGTCGATATGGTTCCTTGGAGGCCTATGGCCGAATTTCAAGAGATACTGAGGCAGGCATGCCCAATTTGGGTCGAGGTGGTGGATTTCCCTACCCATCTTTGGCAACTTCTTCCCTTCGTGTTGAGATCTCTTGGAGAGGTGTTGGTGGAGCCTCGGTTGGCCTCCCGTAACAGGAATAGGGCATGCATGCTTTGGGATACAGGGAAACCTCACCTGAATAAAGTTCATCTTCAGGTTCCGGGGTTGCAAACTTTGGTCTATGAGCTCAATGGGGCACTTTTGCAGGACATTGTTTCAAGTGTGGGCAATTGGGACATTTTATTTCAGAATGTGATAGAAGCCACGAGGTAATTCAACCGTCTTTGCATCCTGATTTGGATATGCATGACCATCCTCCGCAGCAGGTAGCTCAGCAGCCTAAAGTTGCTTCTTAGCATATTGTTCAGCAGGGACAACTGGATGGAAAGAAGGCTGCTTCTCAAGCTGGAAATCAGCATGCTTCGCCTTCAGGGGGCCAGAACTTGTCTCCTCAGGATAACTCCTGGGTTTCGGTGGTTCAACATAATGCTAGACAGGAGCCTCGGTCTACTTCTGTTCACCTAGCTTCCTAGACTATTACGCAAACATTTCAACGCCGAGGTAGGGGATTCTATATGAATCCTCGATCTGCCGTTGGTGGTAATGACAAAAGGGTCTTTGATTCTTCTTTGCACTTTGACTTGCGAGGGTGAATGGGGCCTCCTCGCGATGTTTTCTGTGCCCAACAACAGCCGTTTCCTTCTCGTACTTCGATTGCTAGTTTGCAAAGGGCAGATCTGGTTGATGCGATTCGAAGCGAGATGGAAAGATTTCAGGCAGCCAAAGTAGTTGATATTAAAGGGAAAGGGAAGGTGGGGATCCAATAGTTTTCTTTTCTTTTCTATTTTCCATTATGAGAATTGCGTTATGGAACGTTAAAGGTATCTCGTTGGGCAGTAAGCAATATCGATTGTGGAAAGTTGTGTTAGCCAGCAATTGGGATGTTCTATGTGCCGTGGAGCATAAACCACATGCTTTGGCAAGATCATCTTATGTATATAAGGATTATTCGGTTTTCTACAGTTGGTGTATTCCACATAAATTTCAAGCAATGTTTGCGGTTAGATCTTTGCGGCAACCGTCTTTGATTTCTCAGGATTGTCAAGGTAGATTCATGATTGTGGAAATCCAATATGAGGGAGAAGTTTTATGGCTGGTGGGGGTCTATGCTCCTTGTACTTCTCGTGAACGTCACCAGCTTTGGGATGACTTGCATTGCCTTGCTATGCCTTGTCGAGGCTTTGTAATGGGTGGTTTCAATGCTAGTTCATCTATGGATCAAATGACTTCTCAACACTCGGTTATGATGGTCCTGAGCGTCAAGCCTGGGATGCTTTTCTAGCTGAGTCTTTGAAACAGGACATGTGGTCTTGGCTGCATCCCTCACACTCATGATATACTTATCGTTCTCTTTAGCATCCAAACACATGGGCCAGATTGGATAGGATCTATGTTTGTCAAAGTGATTCTTTTCTCCTTGCAGTCCTTGATATGGTGAAAGCATGTCTTGTCTGATCACCATCCTTTGATCTTGGAAATGACACATCAACCTGTTCATGCTTATAAGGCTCTCCTCGCTTGCTTGCCTGCATTTCAATCAATCCTTACTCTTGAAAAATCAGTTTTTGGAATGTATTCAGCAAATAATTGATTCCTTTCGTTCCAGGATCCTATCAGAAGGATTGGAAGCATGGCCTATTTTTAGGGATAATGCACGGATGTTATCTCGACAATTTGGTACTCAGCATGCTTCCATTTTACGTGCTAAATTGTTGTACGCACAATCTTTGTTGGCCTGTTCTTTGTCTTTATGTCAATTGCATAGTTGTCAAGTACGATACGGTACGGTACAATAAAATACGGTACTAATTGGTACCTTATGATTTTATAAGGTACGGTACAATATTAGTACGAAAAAAAGATTATTTTTTAAATAACAAAAACCATAAATCATTAAATGATAGATCATAGGATACATGTTTAAAGTGGAAATAGCCATTTCATTATAGAATAAGATGAACACATGAGGGTGACCATCGTGGTCACATGGGCTACGTAAAACATGTGATATAACTATAGTTTAGTATATCTAATACAATAAAAAAGAGAGACCTATGTCATATGAATGATGAATCTATGATGAGGCATCACTATCATCAATATCAGAACCATCTGAGTGCTCATCAAGAGAGTCTAAAGATGACTCCTCGGCATTTGATGATGAGACACACTCATACTTATCCTGACTGATGAGGTTACCATCATCATCAAATGATGGCTCCCTAGGTGGCGGCTGTGTAGGCAAGGGGAAGATGTTATCATGAGGCACAGGATGTGAGCTACTAGAGGCCTGCCTTACATATGTCTGCAAGCCACTCAAACCACCCCTCCTCGATGATGGAGGGCGTCGAATGACCATGCCCTTGCTACCACCTACTCGAACTTCTCACCCACGAGCACGCTGACTACGAGTGTCACGAGTATCTGCTGCTATAAGCTCTCTACAGAGCTCTACCAAAATCATCTCCTCCTCCTCGTCCACCTCCTTATGTATACTCGGAAGAGTGTCGCTCATCAACTTGAATGTATCAACATTCACCTAGACAATGCAGTGATGCACGTAAGATTGATCATTGTAAATGCTAAAGTCTAAATTGTAAAGTATAGAGTTTAAACTTAAAAGTTCAAAGTTTAAAAGTTAAAACAACAAATTTTAAATGTTATGGTTAAGTGTTTAAAATTTACCTGCTTCAGACTACCCATGCTCATCATAGCCCTCATCATCCGTAAGTTAGTGCGGCAATAAACTAGTCGCTCTAACTGTCGTGTGCTAAGCCGATTGCGAATCTTTGTAAGAATGAGAGAATAGGCACTCCGATTTCTCTCACATGCACCTGAAGAGCAATCCTTGGCAAGGACCCTCATGGCTAAGGGCTGAAGCCTGAAGGGTCTCCAGTGCGTATTCAAAGTTTTGCCACCAAAATAAAGGCTTCACAAGTTATGTATAAATCAAATTTCAATTGTGAATCATGATATTATTGTAATAAAAGAAAGTGAATCAAATTTAAAATGCAAATTGCAATGTATATCTCAATGATAGCTTGTCGAATGTGGTGGTAGATGAATGCGGCCGTCATTTTTCTCCCCCTCTTACCGGTATCTACGGTCTCGCAAAAAGAAGTGCCGAGTGCACATGAGACGAGTATGTTGATGATGCTCCGTTTCTTACAATCACTCCATCTGTTGGTGAGAATGGAGCAACAATATTTTATCCATGCGGCCCAAATAGGATCAAGGGCTCTATCAATCCTCTCCTTCTCTTCATCAATCTTTCTCGTCCTCATGTCGTTGTATGTGACACCAATCTATCCTTCACATGGATCCACATTGGCAATGGCTTTTAACATCTTTTTCTATTGCTCTTGCTTTAGGACATTGAATGCAAGATTGCACTCAATCACCGTGCGTGCAATTTCAATGTCCGCAAGTCGTTGCCTTTCTCTAAGAAAGGCAACGGATCGACGCACATGATCGGGAGCTTGAGAGAGAGACGATTGTCTCTCTAGCAGTGCATGAGCTTCCACTCTTTGTCTTTTACCGGAGCCGGATGCAGATGTGGAGCCCCCACCACCAATGGTAGAGGTCTCTCGCGCATCGGTTGAAGATACGCTCACATTGGATGCTTCCTTGTTAGTAGGCATAGGAGTTGGTGATAAGCCACTTCCTCCTCCTGTTGTGGATCCCCTTCTCATCTTGGCGAGAATCTCCTCCGCAATGTTTTGAGGGATCTCCTTGCATGGAGCAACTTGCCCCCTCGTCTTGGAAAGATGCTGGAGAAGCCGAGTTGCACCACTTGTATAGCTTTTCCCGCAATACCTTCATGTCCAATGGTGGGAGTTGGAATTCTTTGTGTCCCTCTCCACATGGATCGCATGCAAATTGAATGCCTCGTGCTTCTCACGAGTCATGGTGCTGATGACGAATAAAGAGGTCCGAGAGAGAGAGAGAGAGAGAGAGAGAGAGAGAGAGAGAGAGAGAGAGTCTCGACTCTTGAAACTTGAGTCTTGAAAGTTGAAAGGGAGGGAGGCTCGAGAGGCCGGAGGGTTGGGGTAAAGTTGAAAGAGCAAGAGTGAGAGAGAGGGAATGGGAGATGAGAATGGCAAATGCTTTGATAGGGTGCGGGATAGAGGGGATGGGAGATGAGATTTGAGAATGGCAAATGCTTCGATAGGGTATGGGAAAGAGGGGATAGAAGGTGAGATTCGAGAATGACAAATCACAAGTCCATTCAAGAATCAAGATCCAAGAGAGGAAGATGAGAATGATAACTTGTAAGTGCTTGCTGAATTGGTGTGGAAGCATGGAGGAGAGGAGCACCTTTTATAGATGAGAGAAGGGTCAAAGTTCAAACATTCAAAGAGAGAGGGGTCAACCGTCAAAGAGAGGGCTGCAAGCTAGAAGGAATCCATAGAGAGGGTTGCAAGTTGGACGGAATCCAAAGAGGAGCACCTTTTGCATGGTTGGAATTTGGAAAAGGGGGTGGGATGAGGTATCCAAGGCTTCCCACCCCCCCAAAAAGTGCAACAGTGCGGGAAACACGGGAAATGTAGGACGCAGGATGGCAGGAAACGCGGAATGAGGACGCGCAGGCAAGGTGGCCCAAATAGACCTGTTTTGACATACGAATTCATACCGTACGGTACTATACAGATCATACCGTACGGACTATTCCGTACGTCGTACGGAGGCAACTATGGTCAGTTGGGAGATACTATAGATAACTTGCTGACAGGCATTGAATGGTCCGAGTTCAATCTTTACAGGGACACGAATATGCTAAATTCAAATTGTTATCTAGAGCAGAGGCTTTGCACGATAACAAGTATCAATCTCACCAGTTCTTTGCTAGATTGCATCAGAAATATGCTCGGAAAAATATTGTGCGTCTAAAGAATGAACAAGGTATTATGGTGATAGAACCTGCATCCATCATTCAGATTTGTGTTGATTTTTACAAATCATTGTTGGGCCCTCAAGAGAGTCTGTTAGACGTTGTTGACTCTGCTCGCAGATACATTTGTGATTTGGTTAGAAATCAGGTTCAGCCAGAATGGGTAGCCTTAATGGAGGTGGATATTTCAGAGGATGAAGTGGCAGAGGTTCTCTCCCATTTGGCAAAAAGAAAAAGTCTTGGTTGGGATGGGCTTTCTAATGAGTTGTTTTCAACCAATGTTGAGCAACTTAAGGACCCGTTGACTGGCTTGTGTCAACAAGTTTGGAATTCCGGTGTCATGCCTTCAGACTAGAAGATTGCAATCATTAGGTTATTGCCCAAAGTTCCCTCTCCTACTTTGAAACAATGGAGACCCATTTCTGTTATGGGCTTGTTATATAAAATCTTCTAAAAAATCATTGCCAACAGATTGTAGAAAGTATTTCTGCATTTGGTTTATCCTCGCCAAGGCGGTTTCATAAAGGGCCAGAATATAATGCATAGTATTTTGAATGTTCAAGCGGGGATTGACTTTGCAAAAGCTTCAAGCCAGCAGGTGGTCATGCTTCAACTTGATATTGAAAAGGCATTTGATCATGTAAGTTGGTCTTTCTTGAGGCAGTTGATGTCACCATGGTTTTTGGGCCACATATGGTTTCTCTTGTGGATAATATTGGTCAGGGGGTAGTGGCTTGTATTGCGCTTAATGGAGGCATCACTGATGAAATTACCTTATCCCACTCTCTCCGTCAAGGCTGCTTTTCACCCTTCTACTCACCTCTATTATGAATTTGCAGAGGGCATTGGAGTCTCATCTATATTAATTGTCTTACTAGAGAAATTATCTTTATGAACTCTCTCAGCGGTGTTCATGGCCAAGCACGAATGTATGTTGAAAGAAAATTACTTACTTTGATTTTATTTACAAAAAATATTTTGAACTTACAAAGCTTCCTTTTGCAGTGCTGGTAGACTTGTTTCTACATTTTTGGATACTACATATGAGGATCTTGCTGATCCTCAAAGGCCTTATACGTTTCTTCTACAAGAAGTTCCATTGCAAAGCGATGCGCATTCTTGTGGATGGAGAGTTATCTCAAAATATTCCTTGGACTAAGAAGTCCCTATTGGAATTGATCCAACTCATCCGATTCATGTTATGAAAGAAGAAAGGGAATCGCCTGGGTCAAGTGTGGATTCCATGGCAGCACGTGACTACTTCTAAAAGGATGGGGGGAGCAGCTCTATTGGATGTTAATTTTCATATGGCTGCTCTGAGGTTAGTTGTTTTGCAGACTCTTTGTCTATAGACTCATCCTTGGACATATATAGCTAAATGTTTTATAGAAAAGATTGGCATTTCTCATGGTAACGCTGTTATTCATGCTTCTTGGTGGCATGTGCTTAACTCCACAAGATCTATTAAGGTCTCTTAGTCTTTTCTCCTTTCCCATATGATCGCATCTTGGCAGGCGATGTTACGTTTCTCGGTTTAGCGCCCCCGGGATTCTCGCAAGGAGGAGAATTCTCTCCTAGGCGAAGTACTGGCCTCTTCCAGGTTGTTGGATTGGCGTGACAAAGATCTCCAGAGAGACAAGTTTAACCGCATGGCTCCAGCTGGGGTTGTAGTCAGTCCAAGATGGTGTCATTTCGGGACAGGCCCGTCTTTATTCATTTCGGCATATTCGCCAGCACTTTCGGGTGCCTAGAGGGTATCATGTTATTTGGACAGCCATACCGAACATAATTACGAGCTACTATCCTTTGCCTACATTACAGCTCTCGTCTCCCTAGCGTCATTGGATGTTTGTGGTTCTTGATGATTTCGACAAAAGATCAGCCAATTAGATATATTTATCAGATGGTAGAGGCTAAGTGATGGGGGTCACGGTCAAGGCAAATAAAGTATGGCACATTCAGGAAAGCAAAAAGTAGTGGTAGGACAAGTTCATCCAGCTCTAGAAATCTAAGGTTCCATATTAGGGAAAAGTGTTTATGTGGAGGTTTCCTATTGGGGCTCTTCCTACTGGGAATGTGCTGCATGCTCGTAAGATCTCTGCAGGGCAATGCATTTTCTGTACTACATGTGATGAGACAGTGCTTCATCTTTTTGTCTCCTGCCCTGTTGCAAGACAGATTTGGAGTTTTGTATTCCCAGTCTGGTTCTCGTTGACTCGTCTTTGGATTTCAGCTCATTTGTGGATTTTGGGGAAGATGACCTCCATGACCTCTTTGAGTTTAGATTATTCCTGCCTTTTCCATTTCCTCAGATGGACAGCCTTGTGGCATATTTGGCAAACTCGGAATGCCTTCATTTTTTATAGTGTTTGGGATTCATGGTCATGTGGCCCGAATATGCAGTTTAGTGCTGTGGCAAATCACCTCTATGGTGTCTGTTGACCTGGTTCTTCCTGATATTGCTACTCCTTGGCTGGACACTGTTTGCTCCACACTAGCTGTGCTTTCAGTGTGATAGTTCTGTGTTAGAGTCTGTGTAGACTTTCCTTCATGACTGTTTTTTTTCCGTTTGTTCTAAGCCGACCTGATGGTCTGATGTAAAATATTTTCTACTTAATTCAATTATCCTCACGAGAGAGAGAGAGAGAGAGAGAGAGAGAGAGAGAGAGAGAGAGCTGCAGTACACATGAAACAGAGGTCTTTGCTTGTACCTTCTGCCCTGCACACAGCAGGAATAGAAAAGAGAGACAGAGAGATTCTACGTAGCACTCATAAAGGTTGAGCTTTATTATGGCCAGTATGCAGGCATCAAATGGTATTGATGTGGCTTTTCTTGACCAGCATATTGGGCATGGGGATGACAAAGAATCGGTGGAGTCGGATGGTGACTCTTTGGCTGAGGATTTTGGGCAGTTGATGGAAAGGAATGAGATGGGAAAATGCCGTGAGATGACAGTTGATGAACCGGTTTTGTGTGCTCCGGATTTGCCTCAGCAAGATTTTCGTGTCTTTCCAGTTCATGCTTGCCATTGCCAGCAATCGTATGTCGAATTATGTTCATGCCAATGAGGGTAAAGCGAGCTCTTTACCGGAAGGGGATCATGTGGTTGGTGTCATGGAATCTGACTTGGTTTTAGAACCAGATTGCTGCCTTTCATGAGAGGGCAGCCATCTTTTATTTTACGGGTAGGACTCCTTGATTTCTAGGATTCGCGCGTGGCTGCAGTCCATGCTTGCGAGTGTTGATGTGTGTCATGATGATGTTTTTGGGAAAGTGTAGGTCCCTCTCCTGGAAGAGATTTATGATGGACCGAGTGGGTTTTTTAAGATCCTTTTTGGTACTCCGGATGTGCATACTCGCAATATGCAATGTATTCCTTTGTGCATGGATGGTCAACTAGTACATATGGTCCCATGAAGGCCTATGGCTAAGCAGGCATGGTTTTTCTTATGTGTACAAGGATTAGACCGTGTTTTTAAGTGGATAGGTTCCACATAAATCTAGAGTTATGTTGGCTGTTCTATCTTCCTTCCAACCATCCTTGGCTTCTTAGGATGCTCATGGTAGATTTTTTATGCTAGAACTCATATATGAGGGTGAGGTTTTGTGGTTGGCATGTATGCTCCTTCTACTCCTCGGGAACGCCATCGTCTTTGGGATGACTTGCACTATCTTTCCATGGCTCGTCAAGGTTTTGTTATGGGTGATTTTAATGCATGTGTATATGCGGATTAAGCGACTTCACCTGACTCGATCATGGGTGGTCCTAAGTGTCAGGCTTGGGATGCACTAGCAGCAATGTCTTTGAAAGAAGACATGTGGTCTTGGATGCATCCTTCATAGCCTAGATATACTTATCGTTCTCTTCAGCATCTAGACACTTGGGCCAGACTTGATAGGATTTACATTTTTCACAACGATTCTTTTCTTCCTACAGTTATTGATATGTGGGTGGACAACAACATGTCTTGTCACACCACTATCTGTTGGTTTTGGATTTGACTCATAGGCCGGTTTGTGCCTTTAAGGCTCTACTCTCTTGTTTGCCCCTACGTTTCAATCAATCTTTTTAGCTACAAAATCAGTTTTTGGAGTGTATCTAGCAATTGATTGCTTCTTTCAACTCAAGGGTCCTATTTGGGGGTATGGAAGCAGGGCTGTTTTTAGGAATAATGCACGTGCGTTGTCCCAACAATATGATATTCAACATGCTTCTTCTTTTCGAGTTGAATTGCAGCATTCACAAACTTTCTTGGCTCATTCATTGTCTCTGTATCAATCAGGGGATACTACTGATGACTTAGTTATATGCATTGAATGGTTGAAATGTAGAGTTCAATCTCTTTAGCAGAAGGAATATGCTATATACAAATTGCTAGTGTGTGTAGAAGCTTTGTATGATAATAACTGTCAATCTCAACAGTTCTTTGCTCGTTTAAGCGAGAAATACGCTCGGGAAAATATTGTGTGTTTGTTGGATGAGCAAGGTGATATGGTTAGTGAACCTGTCCCCATCATTTGAATGTGTATTGACTATTATAAATCTTTGTTGGGTCCACAAGAGATTCTTTCAGATGCTGTTCACTTTGCTCGTCGATACATTTGTGGCTTGGTTAGTAATCAGGTTAAGCTTGAATGGGTTGATTTGATGGACGCTAATATCTCAGAGGCTGAAGTGGAGGATGTGCTGTCCCATTTACCATGTAGGAAAAGCCCTAGCTAGGATGGGCTTTCTAATGAGTTGTTTTCAGCCCATGTTGAGTAGCTTAAGGACCCATTAACTCGCCTATGTTAGCGAGTATGGAATTCTGGTTTGATGCCTTCAAATTGGAAGATTGTTGTGATTTGGTTGTTGCCCAAGGTTCGTTCTCTGACTTCCTTGAAACAATGGACATCCATTTTTGGTATGGGTTCTTTGTATAAAATCTTTTCTAAAATCATTGTCAATAGGTTGTAGAAAGTATTTCCGAACTTGGTTTATCCATGTCAATGTGGTTTCCTTAAGGGATGGAATATAATGCATAACATTTTGAATATTCAATTGGGGATTGATTATGCCAAAGCCTCACACCAACAAGTTGTTATGCTTCAACTTAATCTTAAAAAGGCATTTGATCATGTTAACTGGTTTTTATTGTGGCAACTAATGTCCACCATGGGATTTGGTCCTCGCATGACTTCTATGGTTGATACTATTAGTTAGGGTGCTTTGACATGTATTACACTTAATGGGGGGGAATCACAGACGAAATTTCCTAGTGTCGTTCTCTTTGGCAAGGTTGCTCTCTCAGCCCTTTGCTATTTTCTTTGGTTACTCACCCAATGCTCTCATTGTTGGATAAGTTGGTTGATCATGGCGAGATTGTTAGTTTGTCTCTTCCCAGTGGTGCCTAACATTTGGGTCAATCTTTGGCTGATGATTCCTTTATGTTTCTTAAGACTGATTGGACTAATGTAAATGAGGCAATGGTTACGTGGAGTCTCTTTGCTTTAGCGTCAGGGCTTCATACTAATGCTCAGAAATCTACATTGATTTGTTGTACGGAGAGTGATTTGCAAGGTTTGGGTTGGCAAGGAGCTGTGATTTTTAAAGGAGATATTACCCGACACTTGGGTTATCCTATTGGTGTGGATGTAGCTCCCCGTGGCTTGCTTGATTGGATGTCATCCCATATACACAATTGGTTCATCTACTGAAAATCTGAAGGCTGGCCTCTTCATGTGAAACTTAAAGTTTCTCAATGCATCGTGATTAGTATGGTCTCGTTTTTGTTGCCTTTACTTCCTTGAACTAAGAAGTCTCTTTTGGAACTGGTTCAGCCTATCCACTTCATGTTGTGGAAAAAGAAAGGGAATCATTTGGGCCAAGTGTGGATTTCTTGGGAGCATGTGACTACTCCTAAAAGGATGGGGGGAGCAGCTGTATTGGATGTTAATTTCCATATGGTTTCTTTGAGATGGGCACTTTTGCAGGCACACTGTGTGCAGAGTCATCCTTGGTCAGATATTGTAAAATTACTCATTGAAAAGACTAGTATCTCGCATGGTCTCACAGTTATTCAAGTGTCTGGGTGGCATGTAATTGCAAATGCAATAGCTAGAACGTGTATCTAGAAGGTTTCATATAGCACAAACTACGTAATGTATATATAAGAGGTGCAACCAAAGAATCCCAACAAAAGTGGCCCTGCTAAACCTAGAGAGGAACATCGAATGCAACTTACTAGATTGCATGTTCTCATGGAACCCTTCAACTAAAACATGCCAAGGTTTCTTTCGAAGTTGGGCATAGTGAGCAACCTTCAAGGACATGACATTTGCACTACACCTAGTGTCAAATAGAACCAAACTTTTTGACCATTTACTAGACTAAGCTAGAAAGAGGCATAAAGTCAAGGTAATGGCCTTGAGGATATCATGCTATGTAGCTGAACGCTTCACTTATAGAGTCAATCACATGAAAGGAAGCATCCACTATGGAAGAGCTGAAACTAATGCCCAAGTAGAGGCAATGAGTATAGCTATGGGCCCTTCCGCTGCTTTCAAGCGTTGACGAGAGGAAGATGGTGTTATCCCACCAAGACTTTGCAATGGTCCGATGAGGCAAGTGAAGTGAGGTGGAATTTCTAGACTCTACATCACAAATTTCATACGGAAGATGGTATTGTGATGTTGGAAAGGCTTTGGCTTGCTCTCCAAGCGTTTTCTACATCTACTAATGTGAAGATCAATTGGTGCAAGTCAATGAGTTTTCTCACATACCGAGACTACAGCATGGACTGAGGGTTTCACCTTGGCTTCATTTGCACGAGTAGAGGAAGGACAATGGATTCCAGGTGGATTTTTAGATTACAGGAACAAATAGTTTGTCTCGCAATGCTAGGTTCCATCCACTGAAAGCCAACTTATTTGAAATTCGCCCGTGGCTTGTCATATTGCAGGTGCTGCCCAAGTCCCATGGCAATTTGGGCAAACATGAGAAAATGGCATGGTAGTCAAATCATACTATTTCTAAGACAAACAGGTGGCTGGTTGGTTGGTTGGCTGGTCCATGAGTCCAACCACCCCCTTCCTATTAAGGGGCACCTCTCCCCTTTGCATCAAAACAAGAAAGAATGGAGAGACAAATGACCATAGCAATAAGGAGCAGATGCAACAACAGCTAACATTCTTGCATTTGCAACATGCATTTTCAGCAAGCTATGTTCTTGTCCCTCCCCCTTGTAGGGAACAAGCAGTCAGCAAATGAATCAGCAAGCCATAGAAATTCTTGACATTTTCAGAGCCGTTTTTATATTTCCTCACAATTTTCAGCACTCTACACAACACATAGGCTCTCTCTCTCTCTCTCTCTCTCTCTCTCTCTCTCTCTCTGTTTGTAAATATAATTGAATTAAATAGCAATATTTACATCAAATCATCAGGTTAGCTAAGAAAAACAGAATGGACACAAATCAAGCCGAAGGCCTCTAAGACCATAACACACAAATATCACATAGAAAGGACAGTTGAAGTGGAATGAATGATATCCAGCGAAGGAGTAGCAATGTGAGGAAGAACCAGGTTAGCTGAAACCATAAGAGGAGATCTGCCATAACACTAAACGGAGGTTTGAATCCCTCTTTATCCGTAGTATGGTTAGAAGTTAGTGTATTTAAGGCCTTTCACCCAAAGAAAATTCAAGCCACATGACCATGAATAAAAAATGAAGGCATTCCAAGTACGCCAAATATGCCACAGAGCTACCCATCGAAGGAGATAGAAAAGGCAGGAATAATCTGATTTCAAGGTGGACATAGAAGGCATCCTTTCCATAATCCACGAACAATCTAATATCCACGACTAAGTTATTGAGGACCACACACAGGAAACAAAACTCCAAATCTGTCGAGCAACAGGGCAGGAGACGAAGAGATGAAGCAATGTCTCATTGCATGTAGTGCAAAATACACCACCACCACGGGAGATCTTGCGAACACGCAGCACATCCCTAGTTGGAACCCCCCCAATAAGCAATCTCCACATGAACACTTTACCTTGAT
This sequence comes from Lygodium microphyllum, assembly GCF_053477565.2. NCBI lineage: Eukaryota > Viridiplantae > Streptophyta > Polypodiopsida > Schizaeales > Lygodiaceae > Lygodium > Lygodium microphyllum. Next base: position 25,223,386 of record NC_141148.1, read on the forward strand.
AAGGAACCTTAGACTTCCAGAGAAATCTTTCCTGCCACTTCATTTTGCTATCGCAAATATGCCATATTTTGTTGGCCTTTCTAGTGACCCATCTCTTGACCTCGATCATCTAATGATAGATCTGATTAGCTGACCTATTCTCAAAATCATCAATAAGCACAAACATCCAATCCCACCAAGGAGACAATGGCTATAAAGCACACAATGGAGAGAACCTTAGAAGCTTCTCTTGCAAGGACAATCAAATGTCATGAAAGCCACGACACACATGAAAGTGCTGACGAATGCACTAGAAAGAATAAAGATGGTGCTACCTAGAAAAGACACCATCATGGACTATTCTACAACCCCAAGCGAGCCATCTAATTAAACTGATCTTGTTGCAAGTCTTTGTCAAGCCAATCCAGCAACCTGGAGGTAGCTAGCACTTCTCCTTGCAGCGAATTCTCCTGCTTACGAAGATTAGGAGGGCGCCAAACTGCAAAACGCAAAATCTCTTGCGAGGATGCAATCAAATGAGAAACGAGAAAACACTAGGAGACCTTAATAGGCCTCATGGAATTCAGCACAATGTAGGGATTACTCTGCCAAAGAGGCAATGGAAAGAGGATAGTTGAGTAATGAGGAAATTTGTGGCACAGGTTGAACTACTCAATTTTGAAGCCTTTGTATTCGGGGTTGATATAGACAACTCAACTCTCAAAGTCACTAGGGAGTTCTTGATCGATTCTTGGGTTACTTCGGGGGGAGGAGGGGAGAGGTGGTGGCTAGCCACAACATCAGTGGTGATTGAGAAGTGGAGGATATGGTGGGAGAAGAGCGGCAATTGGAGCAAGGGAAGGCCAAGGGAAGGAGGGCAGAGTGTGCATGGGCAAGCAATAGTGTGGCAATGGAATGTTGCTTAGTGCTCTATGCTATTGAAATATTGAGCTCAACTTGTGGACAAGGGGAATACCACATGGCAAAAATTCAGGGGAGGGAAAACATTTCACTTAGGAAATGCTGTCTAGGTGAGAGCTCAAGATTTTAGGTATTTCAATTGGCATTTTGGGATGTGTCCGGTTTTTATGATTATGAAGCAAAGTATTTTGGCTGGCTTGTTAAGTAATGGGGGAAGCTTTTCCAAACAAGAACATAAGCTTTAGGAGAAGTTTGGATAAGAAGGCTATGGTTGGTAACTCTACAAAAGTGCATTCCACTTTTGACCCCTTGTGTAGTATTAAATATTTGGGCAGTAGTAGGAATAAAGAATGAATTCATCAACTTGTCTATGATGTAAATCATTGTGATCTATCTAGTTGAAGCATTTTTTGTCAGGAGGACATAATTTTTTAACTTAGTGCTCTTTGCATGCTTAAGTTGTAACACTTAAATTGTGCATGCGTGAGATTCATGCAGGTTAAGTTAGATGTGTGTCATGGTGACAGACAATGTTTGGCAATGGGGCACATTGACAGAAGTTGTGATGGGCGGGCAGGTGCCAATGGGTGCCAAAGTTAGATCTTGGTCAAGGACATTGATTTTCGTCTTAGAAATGACTTTTGGTATCAAAGAGGTTAGGAATTTAAAATTGACATCGGGCAACCTTCAAGGTTATTTTAATGAGGACAGGGCCAAAGGGCTAGATAGCTTGTTTTTGTATCTGTAGGCCCTAGTGAAAATGGAAATTTGCCAACTGTCAAGTTTGGATCAGTTTTGAGTTGCATGTCTCTCCCATATTGGGCTGTTTTTCTCCCATTCTGGGCTGTTTGGGGCAGATCTGATGCTGGAGAACTTAGTTTTACCGGTAGGGAGACAACTGCTAAAGCTTCAGGATAGCAGGGCAACCTGATATGGAATAGATTTTGGGGCTGTAAACAGCAAGAAACCCTAAAAACGAGATCATTGACAATTGCTGTTGCAGAAATTAGGGTTTCATAGAGCAGCAAAACCCTAAAAACCAGCAAGTGACCTGATTTTCTAAACAGGAGGGGATTGCTATTACAACACTTTCTTGGCATCAGATTGAACGTTTCTCTTTCTACTATCCTCCTCCCTCATCTCCGGAAATCTGAAGATATTTAAGACTTTTTCTAAATCGAGACCTAATCACTGCTGTAATTAGGGTTATCAGCTGTCTTGAGAAGTGTGCCATTGAATCTCAGCCTTTCCCAATTTTTCTCAGTTGTTTGAAGGTGGGCGCTAGTGTTTATGGTATCAGAACCCTAATTTATAGCAAAAATTAGGGTTTCTCAGCCACCTTAAAGTGTGTGCCCATTAAACAAAAGCCTAAAGATTGGATCAGCTGCTGGAATTGAAGTAATTATAGCAGATCTGATAGAGATTGTACGTCCACATAGAAATTTACTTACAAGTGTTCTTGTTCAATTTTGAGTATAGTAGAGAGGAGAGCTGGTCAATAGAGTCCTTGGATGATGGCTTGCAAGGAACCATCATCTAACTCCTTGTGCAACCGTCGGAGTATGGACTAAATAAACAGGTGGGATAGACAGTAATATGACTCAAGATGCGTTTAATTTTTCTGCTCAGAACAGGGCGTATGCTATCTATGTACTTATATGCTCTTATGTGTCTCCTTAAAGGAACTCCATACCCTCTTTTGAATATTGATCATGTCAGTAATGCTCCTTAGTGCTTTGTTTGTAACTCTTGTGCTAGTGATCTCTCCAGGCATGCGGGAAAGAGATCTGAGTGTCTACATGATATTCATCGGATGCATGGGTCCAATGATGCAAGTTAAAGACATTCCCATGAACCTTTATTTTGAGAGAGAACATAGAAGTAGTAGCAAGGCTTGTGGCTGGAGTGACTTCAGCAACAGTGTGTCCATTACTAAAGACTGAAGTTGTGGCCTTCTTGTCAAGTCCATTCCCTCTTCCAACTCAGCCAACACTGCTGGATCTCAGCAAATGCACATCTCCACTGCCTCATGCATGTCTGTGTGTTGAATTTGAGTTATTCTTTGCTCATACATCACTGCCTCTCCATTTTTTTTATCATTATATTGTTCCATGATTATGTGCACATGGAATTAGCTCATAATTTGTTTTTGAAATGAACCGTGTTTGCGACTTTGCAGGCCCACTTTCGAGGGTATCAAGTGCGCAATAAATACAAAAAGCTTCTTTGGACAGTTGGAGTAATTGATAAAATCATTCTAAGATGGCGGCGTAAAGGATCAGGGTTACGCGGGTTTCGAGCTGAAGAAGATGGAATTGATGATAATAATGAGTTTATGGAAGTTTTCAGAAAGCGGAAAGAGGAAGGTTTCCAGGAGGCACTTTCTAGAGTCAAAGTGATGTTGCAAAATCCTGAAGCCCGCAATCAATACCGAAGGATGTTGGAGAACCATCAGAATGAAATGGTTTGTTACTTGGTTCTTGTTTTCTTTTTATTTCAAGAAGTGGTGCCTTGCCTTGAATTATTACACAGATCACTTTCAGTAACTGCCTCTTGCATTAGATAGTATAGAGGATGTATGTGCTCAGTTTGTACAAATTTTACAACTGAACCTCCTTTTGGTACTGCGTGCTTTGGTATCAATTTGTCAGGAACTTACTGGTTCTGTTTAACTTCCATAAGTTTCATATGCTTGAAGATCTTCTGTTATTATTTCAGGGAGCACAAGTCAGTGATGTTGATGAACTCATGATGAGTCTGTTGGAGTCGGAGTAAAGAAATTCCATCTTGGGGCATTGTCATGCTGCTTTTACTCTGTCAAAGGTGCAGTTTCGATACACGCAAGTACCAACATGCCATATGTAACTTTAATCTGTTACCTAAAGCATTGTAAGCATATCATTAACCAACCTCTGATGCAGTCTTCCACAAATACCCATGCAAATACATGTACAGAAAGACGACCATCTTGTAATTATGTAAGGTGAGGCACGGTGCAAAGACGAGCGTCTCGTTTTTATACAGCCAGCCATTGATCATCAGACGATGCGTTCAAATACACGCTTTCTCACTTTCTACATCTATGCCTGCCACTTTCTGTGAAATTATTCACAGTTTGTGTAAGCGCTCTGTGCAATTGTTCGCGTCGGTCCGGTGAATGGAGGCCTTGCCTGCAATAGTGCACACCCTGAAATACCTGAAAATCCAGAACAGCAATAAGTTAAATAATAAGATGAAGGCACGCTAAGGCCACTTGTTATACAAAGAGGAGAGTGGGCATTGGGCGGCTCAATAAGAGTATTTCTTTAGAGTTGTGCAGTTCTAAGTAAAGGTTTGAGTTTACACTACAGGGGCTCTAGCATTGTGTGCTTAATCACATGGTACAAAGGTGTACAATGTTCTAGCTAATCTTCAAAATCATAAGATTGGATGTACATAGTGACCTGAGATTAACGATCTTTTTTAAAAAATGAAGAAAAAAGGAATTCGTATTTCATTGTAACAAAACCAAGTACTTACCCATAGCTGCAATCGATACATTAAGAGGGCAGTTAAGTGTTGGTAGTTTTTCACAAAGAATTTATAAGATATACATATGGAGCCGCCCTTGTGTCCACAACACATAGAAAGTCTCATCAACCTCTGTTAATGGTGTGTGACACAAGGATCCTTCGTGCTAGTTTGAGGGGACCCTTCTTAGTCGGCCTTTTCATCAAGGAGACAAGGACATGTTGCTAAGGAGGTAACGACCTGTTGTCAAGGAGCCTATACATCTTGATAGTGTCACATTGTATGAGTCAAAAATCTTCTTCCTTTAGTCAAGGAGATAGACATTGTTGAGGAGATAGGGTGCCTACACACTCTTAGGTTGTCATTTTGCTGGCATAAAAAATCTTCTTATTGTATTCCTTAGGTGACACTCTATTCAAGCAAGAAGTCTATTCTTTGGTTGTGCCATCAAAGGAAGCAACATCTCATGGCGTTGTATTACCATTTGAGTGCAATTATTGTGTGTATTGTCATTGCTAAATGTATGTTTAACAAGGTTAAGTTGAATCCAAGCATAGAGGGTGCTAGCATTACTTTGAATGGCTTAGCTTCCAAACCACAAGACTAGATTATCGTGGCCTAATTTTAAATTGGTTGTTGAGTGATGTTTAATAATTAAAGCAACATTATTTTGTATAGGATGGTTTCATGAGCTAAAGAGATGCATTGTTAACTCCTTTCATAGCATGCTTAGTGGTGAAGTTTTGCTTTTATGGCTTTCCTATTCATTGCTCCTATGTGCTTGTATAGTGAAGTGGTTATTTCTAAATCGGTTCAATGTATTTCCATGTTGTAGTAAGACCTAGTCATTTTGGAGGTGACAATCTTTTTTGGGGTTATTTGGAACATGAAAAATAGCTAACAAAAATTTAAAAAAATTGCAAAGAATTAGTATGTACTAGGGAGTGTTTGGACATCATTATGGCATCAAATATGAGTGTTTTCAATATTTCCTTGGCCACTTTTTGGCCATTGCAGCAGGTACTCAAATTGGAGCTATATTTATCTTCTTGATCTTACAATTGATACTATATTGATTGCTTGTTGGTTTGCACATGTTGCAGTGGTTATGGCTCCATCTTTTGCTTCAAAAAATGCATTGTTCAACATGGAGAAGTTAGACTGTACGAACTTCTAATATTGAAAACAAGATATCTATAATGTAGTGGTATAAAAGAAGCAAGTTAAGCCTATCAAATGCGAAGGGGAAAGGCATGAAGGTAGCAATAAAGATATATGTAATAAGAGGAATTAGTTTGTACACTACTATTATATTGACTCTCTCAGAGTCAATTTATTTCAATATAAAGAACATGGTGTCTATGGAGATTGGAAGAAATTATGCGATCTCTATGAGACACAAAGTGTTGCATCACATATTTGTTGGCTAAAGAAACTCATAAACCTTTGTTTGGAGGAGAAGGTATCCATATCCAACCATTTAGATCAGTTCAACACTACCTTATGTTAGTTGTTTGCATAAAAGATTTCCTTTGAGGATTTGGTCAAGGTTATGCTTTTGCTTATGACCTTGCTTGAAAGTTGGGATGCTTCCAAGATTGTGAGTAGTAAGTTAGCACTTGTTGGTGGATTGACGAGTGCTAATGTGGAAAGTAGCTTGCGTATTGAAGAGGTCAATAGCAAGAATAATGTAGGTTCCAAGAGCTACAATGCACTTATAGTTAGAGGGAGATCAAATGGAAAGGGGATAATAATGTGATAGAGGCAACTTAATGAGTAAGGCTTGTGAAAGGGGAGATGTGGAATTTTTTTATTGCAACAAGGGTGACTTCAAGAACTATTGCAAGTGGAAGAGTAAGAACAACGACAAGCAAAAGAGTGATAAAGATGGCAAGAATTGAGAAAAATCAAAGGCAAAAATTTGAAGAGGTAAACATTGTACGTTGTAATTGTGACAATTGCGATGCATCATGTACTCTTGGGGATACATTTTTTGTTGTTATGGATGATCATGTCTCAAGATTGGATTCTTGATTCAAGGCACCATTTCATGTTACTTCTCATAGGGAGTAGTTTGCTATATATGATATGGGTAGAAAGAGATTTGTTCAATTGGGAAATGACTTTCTATATGCAACACTGTTGAAGTGGGAGACACATTTATCACTTGCCACTAGTTCTCTTTGGTAGTTAAGAATGTTCAAACTCAAGGAAAATCTTGATTAGCATTGGACAACTAGATGATTGTGGTTTTTATGTTGTTTTTGGTCATGCTTGGAAGATATACAAATAGTCACTTGTTATTAGTAGGAAGCCAAAGTCTAATACTTTGTATTCTTTGTATGTATGTAAGAATCACATTGTATTCGTTCATTGGGCCATCTATATCTATTTAGTTCACCATTTGAGCCATATCTTAATCATTGGAATGATGTTCTTTCTTGTTTGCAATATCTTTTATTTGGCCAATGGCCAAAGGTTAGTGGGACATTGCATTAACCAAAATCTCTCTCTCTCTCTCTCTCTCTCTCTCTCTCTCTCTCTCTCTCTCTCTCTCTCTCTCTCTCTCTCTCTCTCTCTCTCTCTCTCTCTCTCTCTCTCATTGGCTCATTGCATTGACCTGGTATTCCACCATTACTTCCTCTCCTGAAGAGCTACATATTATGCATCTAGTTATCTACTTTAGAGTGGCCCAATATTTATATAAATGGTTAAGTAGAGTCAATGAACTTGTGTGGTGCATAGAGAATTTGTTAGTGCTATTCTTGTTGATAGTGTAGCGATACTCAATTGAGAGAAAATATGGTTATGCGATTTGGAATTAAGCTCAATTTGCTACTAAATATGTAGAATTAATATACACTTTTTGTAAGCCACCCAATTTTGTTGGTATTAATATGTAGAATGATCATTGTTTGATGTTGAAAATTTTACTTATGCTCGTGGCCAAGCATTTTTCTTAGTTAACTTTTTATTTGAAACGTTTATGTCAAACAAGCTTAAGCTTTGATTTTAATGTTGTCCATTAATGTATCCAAGTTTCAAGTTAGACTCCAAGCTTTGGATGTTGTGTATATTTAGTAAGAAAAAAGAGATTCGTATGGAAAGCACTTGTTAAGACCATATATAAAGCATTTGTCAATCTTTGAATAGGGGATTCCATGAAACAATGATGGAAAATATTAGAGAACATGAAACATCCCTATTTTTGAGACGTAGAAAAGATGGTCTAGAGATTTTATGGAGATTTGTGCAAGGCTAATTTCAATGATGTGGATAAGCTTGGCCATTTCATTGTTGACCTTGATACGTCAAGGAGTTATAGCAAATAAAGTTATTTCTCTTTGACAACTGTTGCACTAATGCAACCATAATGATCAAAGGAGAGACCATGATATTGCACCATTGGACTTTATGACCAAGTAATAAAGGCTATACTCATTCACAACATCACAATTATCAGCAAGAGGGGCCACATGTATCAAATAAGGGTTTACCCTACAAGTACTAGAACTTGACAAAGAACCTTGTGGCTCATTAGAAAGATTATACAAGAATGATATGGTTCATATTATGAAATCATCTCTAGGAAGGTTGGCTTGAATTGGAGATTATAAGTAGTGGAATTGAGCTTGGAAACAAACTTGTAATGATATCCATCTTGCATCTCTTTTTGTAAGCTCATTATGTATAAGTAGTCTCCTAATAGGCCATTCTAGAGAATTATTCATAATTTTTTCTACAGAACTATACTCTATACACAAGATTTAATGAGAAGAAGCTACTTCTCAAGAATATGCAACCACCCTCCTTTACTAGAGCAAGCTAGAGAAGGATCTTGAGGTTTGAATAGATGTGATGGATGCCTACTTTTAGCTATAGACACCATTATTGTTGACCAATCTACGCTTGCATGATTTTGGCTCACATGTGATGTGAAGCTCTAGTGAAAGCAACATTGCAAGAATAGTAGAGTATGAAGAAATCCATAACTTGGGAAGATGTCAAGGAGGAAATGAAGAGACATTTACTTCCACCTGTTATAATGTCCCCGTTACTTAGTTTATTTTAATCAACAATGTGCATATACATTCCAAAAATTGATTTATGTTGAAAAAAAATGGTAAAGATTGCACATTTTTAAAACTAGCTTTAACTATAAAGATAATTGATAAGGTGTTATATGCCAGTTCATGGAGAGAAGGCTTGGGAAGCCCTCCCAAGACAAGTTGATTAAAACTATGTTTGTAGTATAGAACAACAAAAAGAACTAGCCTAGTGGCTAGTCACTTGGCAGTTAAGTGCACTTGGGTGACGACATGTTGGGATGGATGACCTCTTGGAAAGCTTTTCCTACAAGCTAGTGGAAGCTTCTCGTGCGTAGCTAACGGCGCAACAAAGCATTTGTAGCTCGTTGCCAAGTATGCCAAGGCAAAGATGCCAAGGTATATGCCTTGGTTGTTGCCTTAGAGTGACGTCCACCCGCCGATAATGCGAGACGCAGTACTCGTCGTGTATTCATAAATTCTTATCTTTATCTCCATGTTACATTCCAAAAATGGAGCCCCCTCTCTGACATCATTAATGATATCATCGAAAATGCTAAAAGTAAGCGTTCTCTCTTTACCCCGCCTTCCCCTTCTTCTATCCCCCCTCCCTCCTCCCCCCCCCCCCCCTCTGATTACTATATAGATAGGGATAGAGTGTCACATCAGAATAACAACCCATGCAGAAGTCTCTTTGTTGTTGTTGACACGACAAACCTTTGTTGCAATCAGATGAGCCTCTCTCTCTCTCTCCACACCTATACGAAAGCGCTCCTCAAATCCATTAAGCTTCTTCCATGGCTCCCAAGAGATGTCGAGATGATGAGGGAAGCCATGCTCAGAGAGCTCCCCAATGTGAGGAAGTAGTCCCTACTAAGGGAACACAACACAAAGCTGAAGCGCAAGCAGAAGTTACCTTGAATCCATTCAACCCAAAGGATTGATTATTCCATAACAAACGGAGGTTGTGGTCATAACCCGTAATCACGGTGGATGGCCGAACAGAGATAATCAAGTTTAGTACATAAGAAATGGATTACTTTCAAGCTATTAACCCTATAACTTCTTAACTTTTCTATTTTATGTTATTGCTTTTTTGCATCTTACAATAAAATGAGGAATAAGTTACTAATGTTAGAAAAGCCCATAGGATAAGTCTGTTACATAGATTACGATTAATAAACACGGGAATTGATGAAGGAGATAGATTCTATGCATCGCATACATTGACAGGTGTGTTAAAAATGTTTTATGGTTATGTCTTCTTTTGTATTTGTGAATGATGAATTATCTCTTATGATTCCGTGCTTGTAACAACTAGACGAGTTGTGGATTGTGGTGGTTCGGGACATTGGGGTCCCCAACCCAATGCTCCCTAACACTCTACAGAGTGTGAAAAAACTCATATGCGGGTGGGAGGTCCTATGCTCCCGAGGGAGGTAAGTGTTTTTGGTTTTTGATCACTCGAACACCTAAGAGGGCGGAGGACCGAGTGATAAGTACCCCTGCTATGTAGGACGGCTCTTAAGACTCAAGGAAGCTTAGAGGGACTCTAAGTCAATAAAATCCCTATTGACCGCATACGGAGTGCAATCACATACAGCCCAATCCTATGAGATTGGAAGGTCCTATCCTAGGTTGGACAATGTGTTTTTGCGAAAAGACGGTTTTGTACCACTCTGCGGAGTGATGGTTTTGCTTGTTATTTTGAAATAAAGTATTTAATTTTTAAATTGTTTGTTATGTGCTAAAGATTGAGTTTAATGAACCTAGTTTAACTGAGTAATAAAAGGAAACTGTTTTTTATATATCCAAACAACGTGGTAGTATGCCTTGCTAATTAGAAAAGTAAAGCAAACCCAATCGAGGAAAGTTCAAGGCTTAGATCGTGACGATCAAACTTCTATGGTTGGGTGGACCTAATAAGTCGGATAACTTTCAACACTAGATAGACTTGGTTAAATCGTGACCCTCCTAATATTGGTAGGATTAATTACTAGTGTTTAATACTATTTTAGGGGGTCGGAGTTGAGATTTTATCTTATGGATAGGGGGATCGAGTTACACTCTCCCTCGTCTCTCACTCTCTTTGAACCAAGTGCGGTGTTAACCTCACTCCTGCCTTTGATTGATTACAAAGTGGTCTTTCTTAGGTGGGCATTAGATTGTTGTTAGGGATGACTTGTCCATGCTTCCCCTATGAAGTAGAACTGAGATTCCCATGTTCAACTAAGTCCTAGGTTTCCCATGGGGAGACTGGATGGTGATGTGCATGGATATGAATTTCGGTTGACTACTATAAGAGGACTCCTGCAGGTCTGTTGGAGGAGGCACCTCACACCTTCTCACCAATCTATGAAGATAAATGAATTATTTAGCTTTGAAGTAGAACAAGTTAGTGTTGGCGTAGTACTATTATGAGTTTATAATCTTTGAAAGTATAAGCTAGCTATGACTATTGAGCAATAGAGAAACATTGTGAGAAGTGTGGAGTATTGAAAGATTCCCAAACTTGGAAAGATATCAAGGAGGCAATAAAGAAACTTTACATTTCACCTTCTCACCAGTCTGTAAAGATGAATGAATTCTTTAGCTATAAAGTAGAAGAAGTTAATGTTGGAGCACTACTACTTTGGGTCAATAACCTTGCAAAGTACATGCCTATGACTATCTAGCAATAGATGCTATGGTTCTATCAAGGGCTTAATGTATCAAGGAGTCTTGGCAAAAAACCATGATTGTTATGTAAAGGGTCATTATACTACTCGTTTCAATTGTAATGAGCCAAGGTACTCAAAGGTAAGTGCCCAAAGCCATCCAAGGGCAAAGACTAACCCTCACTAAGGAAACTCAGGAGATCAAGGGCATGCAAAAAAAGGTTTCCCAAAGATGTGAAGTAGCAAGGGTCAAGTCAATAGTGTGGTGACATCCAAACACCTACTACTTATATCAAGGTAAGCCATTCAAATTCCTTATTGATAGTGGAAGTAAACTTAGAGAGCTCATTAATGAGCAATCCATTTGCTCCAGTATTTCTTCTTAGGGAGCATATATACTAATTTCAAAAAAAGGGCAGTACCCTATAGCTTTGTCGTTTGTAAGGAAGAGTTCAATGAATGGGGAAGATTCTAAAAAATGTATATTCTACAAGAGGGACATGATAGCAAGTTGTAGGCCACCCAAGCTACATGAAGTCATTGAATGTAGTGATGAAGAGGTACCATTGGCCAAGACCAAAGACAAACGTAATCTACTATGTTATAGAATGACTATCATGTTTGAGGATCAAAGTTGAGAGGATAAAAATGCCGAGAAAACTCCATCCCTTGGACATACCATAAATGAAGTCAAAATATATTGGTATAAGCTTGATTGTAAGCCTTTCCACAATGTAGGGTACACGTGATTCTATCCTACTAGTGGTGGATTTGGTCACAAAAATATCCGTAGAATAGACGTTCCACAATCAAGGACAATATGACTCCATCCTAGTGGTGGTGGATCTGCTCAAAAAAAAAAACGCCATCTTATCCTAATGAAGTTAACCTTTGAATCTTTGGAGAGGCCCTATCTTTATATCAAGAGAATTTGTAAACTACATGGTCTACCTCAGTGGATACTCTATGATTGGGACTTCAACTTCACCTCCAATGTTTGAAAGGGCCTATTTAGAGATGACCCGTCTCTATATTAAGGTGATTTTCAAACTGCATGGCCTCCCTTGACATATAGTCTATGATTAGGACTCTAACTTCACCTTCAACTTTTGGAAGGCGCTACTCCAAGATATCAAGATACAAGTATGATTTAGCACTTCTTGTCACCCCCGAAATTGATGAGTGGATGGGGTGGGTAATCCAAGTGATTGAATAAATTCTTAGAGCTTACTAGAGAAGAGAGTTGAAAGAGTGGATCTAGTACTTACACTTGATGGACTTTGCTTCTAATACCTCCAACCACCACAACATAAGAATTTTCCCTTCAGGTCACTCTATTGACATGAATGCTTATCTTCTCTAAGCTCCTTTGACCCTACCATCAGGCCTCGAAGGGAATATTGGGAGAGCTAAAAGAATACACCAATGCCAATGCTCAAGGTATTAATGTTGCTCAAGATCACTAGAAGCTCTATCGCGATACATGAAAACCAAATACATTTTTGAGGGAATGTGATATTGTTTTCTTGATGTAGAACATACAAAGAGTTCACTGGGAAGCATAAGAAGGCAAATCCTCGATATTGTGGGTCCTTTGTGGGCCCTAAAAGTTGTCAAATGTTTAGGGGCAATGTTTTCAAGCTTGAGCTTCCACCTAACCCTAACCACATTTTAACAAGTTCTACTACTTAATAAGGAATCCTTGATAATGCACTATGGTAGGATCCTAGATTTCAAGACTAGGAATCTCTAGAACCACACCATCATCAAGTATTTGGTGCAATGGAAGGACTACACAAAAAAGGATGTTGCCCAAGTTGATGAAGTTTCATAAACAAATACTAGTAGTTCTTATTGATATGAGGATATGCAAGGAGGACAATCTTTAGAGAAGTGGAGTATGTGTTGTTCTATAGGAGTAGGTTGTAATAAGTTTGTCAATCATGTGTAAAGGGAGGATATTCCACAAGTAGAAAATAATCTAAATTATAGAGCATATTTTGTGGATTATACATGTTAGTCCATTGCTCAATAGGACAATTAATGGAATTCCTATTGCCTCTATTGTTGTTTATGATCTGTGCCACATTTGATGCATGGAAGGTCCACCATCTATGATATGGTGAACTCCATAGTTGTTAATTGTAAGTAATTTGTCAATCTAATAAGATCATGCCAATATCCCTATGAATAAGAATGACAAACATATAACAATTTCATTCTCTTGTAGGAATACATAGTGCATATTACATAAACCTTTACCCCCACTAGGAATCATAGAATCTCCAATCATAAAGTCTTCCCCCAATATTAGAAGACCTCATAATATACGAGCATGGAACAATTTGACCACACATATGATATGTGGAGTCCTACAAAGACTGTAACTATAAGTGGTTGCAAGTATTATGTCTCTTTCATTGATAATCATACTCGTGCAAGTGAAATGGAGTCCCCTTCCTTATTCTCTACTATGAGTGGCACTCCAAGCCTCTGTTTCAACATGCTCCACTACCATGTTTGTTGTGAGGTTGCAATTATCTAAATTATTTTAATCAAGATATTGCATTATTTCTATTCTAATGAGCAAAAGATTATATAAGTATATGTGGGTTTTCAATTTATCCTTAGATCATAGGGAGGAAATTCGCATTCAACTTTAGTATTTATCCATAGGTTATTTAGATACAGAATTTGTAAGTATGAATAAAGTAGACCCATGGTTATTTTTAGCCAACCATGCCCTTAAAGGGATGATAGTAAATCCCTCTTCGTATCATTATCATCCTCATCTAAGAATCTCTCTCTCTCTCTCTCTCTCTCTCTCTCTCTCTCTCTCTCTCTCTCTCTCTCTCTCTCTCTCTCTCTCTCTCTCTCTCTCTCTCTCTCTCTCTCTCTCTCTCTCTCTCTCTCTCTCTCTCTCTCTCTCTCTCTCTCTCTCATATTCATGTATTCTCCTTGTTGTTGTAATATAAGGATGTGCACATGCCCACATCATAAATGTGGGCATGCCCACATCTGTAGATGTAATAAGCATGCATATGGAGAAAGCTCGACAATCATTTGGAATACCCTTCATAGTGTCCTCGAATTTTTGAATAGTATGGTTATTTGCAATTGATTTTATGTTATGAGTTGTAGTCGATGTGTATTTTTGTGTCAAAATTTCACAAATTTGGCAGTTAGGTCCAAAATGCAAATTTTGGCTACAATTCATACAAAAAATCACCCTTATCACTAGATATGGCTATAAGCTAAGGTTTTAATGGCAATTCATTGGCAAAACTCACCTACGTTGCAATGCATATAGTGATAGTAAATGTGCAATTTTTAAACTTCCATAAATATGATTCTTATAAATCATGCATATCCAACATTAAGTGAGTGTGGTAGAGTGTGTATCTATGTATGTATACGTTCAACAAGTTTAGATGAGCTTTGATCACCAAATTATTGATCATATTTTTAATAGGGAATCCTTTTTTTTAAAACACTATTTGTGATCATTTCTTGTGCACTTCTATATGGTGCATTTGGTTTGTTGTCTTGTAGTTTCAAGAATTCACGATGTGACCTTGGAGCAAATATCACAACAATGTTGAGAATTGTCATGATTAGGACTTGATTTAGAGTAATCCCATCTTCATCCTCTAGTAAACATAATCATCATAATAGAAAAAACTATTGAGAAGTGAGAGTACATTATGAGTGAACTATTTGCAATGAAGATAGTAGCCATGATTGTGAGCTTTGTGTAGATCACATTTTCGAAATTGATATATGCATTGGAGACTACAAAAATCATAAGAGAACCATGTGTTGGTAAAGCACATTATTCATACACATAGAGATCAATATACTTGTGTGTGTGCATGCATACACACAATAGGTTTTGAAACAAAAGACAATGGTAAGTATAATGCAAACTACACCTCGAGCAACTTCATTACTTGGATCTACCCCATGTGGCCTCTTTTTTGCAAACAGAGCTAGTAAAAGGGAAGGAAATACACCACAATTTGATTTTTTATTATCTTATACTTGACATGGAAATAAGATTTTCCACATCCAAACTTCTCTTATGCATCATTCTACTCCTCTTTTACGGCATCTAGAATTAGAAATGGTACACAATGAGCCCCTATTGAGCCTCTACCCTTAAAGATTTAACAAAAGAGTTCAAATATTCCAATGTGTGTGTGTGTGTGTGTGTGTGTGTGTGTGTGTGTGTGTGTGTGTGTGTGTGTGTGTGTGTGTGTGTGTGTGTGTGTGTGTGTGTGTGTGTGTGTGTGTGTGTGTGTGTGTGTGTACATATTTGAGAGAGGATGAGAGATATGGGCATGCGTGAGAGAGAATACGTGTATATGAAGTAGATAGTTGTTTTTGTGTGAGAGAGAAAGAGGGAGTACGTGTATATGAAGTAGATAGTTGTTTTTGTGTGAGAGAGAAAGAGGGAGTACGTGAGGAGAGAGTTCCATGAAAGCCCTAGTTTGTCAATGGTTTTTTAACAGTAATATCACAATTGTAGTCACTTAGGTAAACTTCATTCGCTTAGGTGACTACAAGTTTATACATACTCATAAGCCACTATAGTGACCTAGGTAAGTGAAAATGTAGTATCAACATAAGTGACATTGGTGATGTAAGTGAATTTTCATTGCTACATTGCATAATGAAGTCCTTGCATTTGCTATTGTTGTTGCTATTTATTTTTCTTAGAGATGTGCAAGAGTGACTTCCCATCTTTAGCAACTTCCTAACACATTCTCAATCGAGACAAAAATTTAGTTGCTAGTAGGGGGATATTTGGTAGGGACATTGTAAAATTTACTATATTTAGTCACATTTAGTCAATTATAGTATTGTAGAGAAATCCAAATATTCATATAGTTATCCAACTATTTGAAGTAGTTTGTACTCCCAATAAGTATGTAGCATTATAGATCCCATACATTAAGGGAATAGAATTTCACAAGATGTAAATGATTTCAAAATACATGTTTGACTCCCATTTGTGTTATGTTAAGTTTTGCACTTTGTATAGCTTATAGTTTGTAACAATACCAACATTTAGGTCTTCTAAGACATGTATACAAGCCCGGTTAGGTTAGAGGAGATTGATGCTCCAAAGCTAGACTCCACATAATTAAAGTTATTTATGCCATAGGGAAGACAAAAATGCAATGGAATTTTTGGTCAAGATCCTAGTAGGTTGGTAGAAAAGACATTGACTTTATCTTGTTAAAGTTCATTCTCTAGGGTGGTATTAAAACTGGTTTACTTTTGCTGAGAGGCCTCCACGCCCAAGGAATTCAACAATGAACAACTTATGGAATCATGTAAGTACAAGGGAGGGGTTTTTTCCCAAAACCCACATAAGCATATACAGTAGGGTAAGCCCTCATTAGTTTCCCTTCTCAAGCTCAAAAATGCACCTGAGGGGTATATTTCTTTACTAGCACCTTTGGTTATGTCTAGTAAAATACTCTACTTTACCATACTCACATAGTCCTCTTCTATGGCTATTGTGCAAGTAGTTAACTCTCTTTTATTAATAGTAACTCAAGAACTTTCTAGGCCATACTTTAAGGCATGTGGTGGCTAAACTAGACTTAATATTATTTGATATAACTCACAAAATAATCTAATACCTTAATGTTAACTTGAATAATTTTGAAAAAATTCAAGAATTTAAATAAAAATAATTTTATATAACTCACAAAATAATCTATTACCTTAGTATTAACTCGACTAAAATTGAAATAAACTCACAAAAGGATATTATTTGATATAACTCACAAGAGAATTTATATACCTTAATATTAACTCAACTAAACTTGAAAAAATTAAAGTATTTTCTTATCTAAAAAATACATTTAAATATTATCTAGCTATATGCGTAGTTTGAAGCTTTCCCTTCTCTACATGGATATTGGTAAGAGAAATTATACGTGCAGGTCATGAAACTTATGTATTTGTTTCAAAAAAGAAATTTATGTGTGTACTTGAAAAACTTCCTTAAAAATATGAACAATACATGACATTCAAAATAAATAATTGGTGCACAGATCAGATGCCGTATGTGCGCGTAGTGACCGTCAGAAGGTCCCCAAGAACAAAAGAACTCTACTTTTTGCACACAAATCAATGTAGAAAGCTTGCACGACATGAACAAGAGACCAATTGGGTGCAATCTCCCCCCATGCCTTGTGTGAGCGCTCCACAAAGCATGCATTTCATATATTAATCATCTTCAAGCTCAAATAATAGCCCGAATTACAAAATAGCACGCTTTAGCTTTTGAGTTTGCTTTTGTGCCAAATAGAATTAAAGATAATGGGCGCCCAAGAAGTCAGGCGTACCCAAATACAATGTCCAAATACAAATATCTAAATTGTGTGCCCATGCGCATACAAAAATAATAAATAAATATCAAGCACTTTGATAAATAAGCGCGACAAAATATAGGCGCCATGCCTAAGGTATACGCCCATCAAAATATTGACAATAACTTGAATACACGCTATCCTCCAATGCTTTCCATTGCCACCGTTGCTATCTCTATACATCAACTGAAGCATTCACAATCGTTAGTAAAATAATACAATTAAAGCGACAAAAGTGAATACCTAGCAGTCTTCAGCTACATAAATAAATTGGTTAGAAATCAATCCTAACCTTAATTTATCACGAGTGCGTACTCTAAACTCATAAATGTTTATTAATTTAAATATGTATTTTGCGAAATCACCCGCTATGGAATCACCCATGCACACATAAAATTAATAAAACGCCCGAAAAGGATAGGCATCCCCATCGACTTCTCGCACAAAGAATCCACTTTGTGTATGAGCCCCGGTAATAAAATCTTACGGAATCCACCGTGGAATATGCCTCCTGGTATCATACCCCCGGGGTGGGATAGTAATTGTCCTCAATTGCTATTAGCTCAATGTGGAGCTAACAGAGTGGGGAAAGCATTTAAGTCTCTAGCGTGCATCCATTGGGCCTCTTCAACAGGATGGTTTTTAGACTTGACCAAATATCTAGAGTATCTATGACCAGTTCTAGTGGTCATAAAGTCAGTATCTATAATAGTTTCAGGCTCAAGGATTTCAGTCTCATCATCTAGCAAAGGTGGGTTTTCATAGACAGGGTGTACAAGTAATTGGCCTCTAAAGGGTCATAATAAACTGATATGGAAGGTGTTATGAATTTTCCAATGTTGTGGTAGTTTTAGTTTAAATGCATTGTCATTGATTTTGTGTATGATCTTAAATGGTCCATAGAATCTAGGTGCTAATTTCACAACTGGGTGTTTATCTACACCTTGTAATCTACGTTTTTCTATTCGTAACCAAACATAATCATCAACTTTAAAATTCATAGCATGTCTTTTCTTATTTGCTTGTTTTGTATATGATTGCTGGGCTTTGGCAATCATATCTTTAACTTCATCAAAAATAGTAGCATGCATGTTAGCAATATCATCAGCAGTCTGAATTTTGTTTGATAATGATGCAGCAAGTGTAGGCAATCTATATCCATAAATAACTTCAAATGGTGCTTTTTTTGTAGCTGTACGTGGTGTATTATTATATGTAAACTGAAGTAAATGTAGATATGTATCCCATATGTGTGGTTTTGAAATAGTGTAAGCACGCAAAAGATCTAAAATAGTACTGTTAGTAGCTTCTCTTTGACCGTTTGTTTCAGAATGAAATGTAGATGAAAAATCAATCTTTGTTCCTAAGTTAGCAAACAAAGTAATCCAAAAATTATTACAGAATCTAGAATCACGATCAGAAATAATAACTTTTGGTAAACCATGATTAGTGGACACAGTTTTCAAAAACAATTGAGCAGCTTGAGATGCAGTTAAAGTTTTCTTGCATGGAATAAAATATGCTTGTTTGCTAAACCTGTCTACAACAGTCCAAATCATATCATGATTAGCATTAGTGTTAGGTAAACCAGTGATAAAATCCATTGAAATCTGTTCCCATGGCCGTGATGTAATAGATAATGGCATTAGTAAACCATATTGTTTACCATGGTGTCTTTTAACTCGTTGACAAACTAAACATTCAGATACAAAGTTAGATACATCAGTGTCCATATGTGGCCAATAAAAATCTTGAGTCAATGTACGTAAAGTAGATATAATACATCTATGACCTTGATATGGAGAACAATGAATCTCATGCAAAACAAATGATCTAAATGGAACTGTCATACATAATCTCTTTTCATAAAACATGAATTCATTATTGTAAGACTGTGAGTCAATAGGAATCCAATTATTTACAACTAGTTTATTCCAATCAACTTGAAAAGTAAGATCCTGATGATAAGTATCTTTCATAGGGATAAGTGAATCAAATGATATCACAGAAATATTATGAATTGTCAGTCTTCTACTTAAAGCATCGGCTACAACATTCTCTTTTCCTGGTTGATATTGTATAAGGGGATGAAAACTTTGAATGAAAGCAGCCCATTTAATGTGTCGGTCAGATATTTGTGGTTGACTAAGGAGATGTCTAATGCTTTGTTGATCAGTTTTGATCATAAATTCAGATCCCATTAAGTAATGTTTCCATTGACGTAAGACTTGTACTACAGCTAGCAATTCTTTATCATATGTAGAATATTTAAGTTCAGATGGTTTCAGTTTACAGCTAGAGTAGGCTATGAGATGATTATCTTGCATAAGGATGACTCCTATTCCAGATCCACTAGCATCAGTAACTACTAAGAAGAATGGTCTATTGAAATCAGGTAGTTGTAATACAGGAGCATGGGTTAATGCATGTTTCAATAAATCAAAAGATTTTTGTTGATTATCAGACCAGTTACAAACAATACCCTTCTTTAAAAGTTTAGTCAAAGGTAATGCAAGTAATGAGAAATTTCGCATAAACTTTTTGTAAAAATTAGCAAGACCTAGAAAAGAACATAACTCATACACATTTTTGGGTATGGGCCAATTTAAAATTGACTCTATCTTTTTAGGGTCAACCTTAATACCTTCTGATAAAACAATATGTCCTAGATATTCAATTTTTGTTTGAAAGAATTCACTCTTTTCTGGATTAGCATATAATTAATTGTCTTTTAACAACTTAAAAACTAAAGACAAATGTTCATAATGCTCATTCTCATTTTTACTGAATACTAATACATCATCAAAGAATACTATGACACAATGCTGATATTTCAAAAATATGCGATTCATCATGCGACTAAATGTAGCTGGTGCATTAGTTAGATCGAAAGGCATCACTAGAAATTCATAGTGTCCAAATTGTGTTCTAAATGCAGTTTTGAATATATCAGATTTATCAAATCTTACTTGATGATAACCAGATTTAAGATCTATCTTACTGAATATGGCAGATCCTTGTAGTTTATCCATAAGATCATCTACCCTAGGAATTGGATATCTATTCTTAACAATAATTTTATTTAGGGCACAATAATCAATGCACATGCGATAAGTATTATTATTCTTCTTTACTAATAAAACAGGTGCGCCAAATAGAGAACTACTAGGTCTAATTAATCCTCTGTTAAGCAATTCCTCTATTTGATTTTGAATTTCTTTCTGTTCAATTTGGTTATGTCTATATGGTGCTTTACATGGTGGTTGTGTTCCAGGAATTAAATCTATTTTGTAATCTTCAAGACGTGAAGGTGGTAGTCCAGGTGGTAAATCATTACCAAAACAATCTTGAAATTGAGCAAGAAATTGTGTATGCCTAGTTTTTTTTTCTTTAGCTTGAAGTTCATTCACCCATATGAAATAAGATTTACTACTTTTACGTAATGCACGTTTAGCCTGAGTATGAGTAAGCAGTGGAAAATTATTGGAAGCATGTATACCATGCAATGTGATTTGTTTTCCTTGAAAATAAATTTTAATTGAATGCGTAGAATATTCTATGTCAGGATTATACTGATGACGCCAAGGTATTCCTAAGATAATGTCACTAGACTGCAAAGGTACAACTAGGAAATTTCTTCGTTCAGTATATTCACCAATTTTAATTTCTAAATTATGCACCTCTTGTGTTCCATTATATCTCGTGCCTAGGAATGCAGCTTTGATGCAATAATGTGTAGAAACAGTTTGTAAATTCAATTCTTTGACTAACTTTGCGGAAATAAAGTCATGTGTGCTACCATCATCATGTAAAATAATCTTTTCTTTACCATGCACAAAACATTTCATTGTCAACAAAGAATGGGGAGTTGGCATACCTGGCAAAGTATCCGTAATAATAACAATGTCGTCATCATCTTCCGTAAAGTCAGGCATTTCCTCACGTTCTTCTTCTTCGATTGCTCCAAGATAATTGATATGGATAGGTGGCTTTTTTTATTGACAATTGGCTGCTAGATGTCCAGGTTGATGGCATTTGTAATAAACTATGGGTCTGGCTTTAGATACATTGTTGGTAATGGTAGGAAGTTTTGGGAATGTTAGGATTTGACTGTGGGGATGGCTTAGGGTTTGAATTGGTGTTTGATAGCAAAGCAGGTGGTCGTGTCCAAGACTTACGGAATGAAGATGGAAAAAAACGACTTTGATTGAATCTTTGAAAATTTGAATTGAATTGTTTGGAACCATAGTTACCATTAGTTTGAAATTGTTGTGGTTGCTTGTCTCTTCCGCGAATCTTGTCTTCAGTGTCATGAGCCAAGGAAATTGCATCTTCAAGGGTTGTTGGCTTGAACATATTGACTTCAGCATAGAAATGTCCAAGTAGGCCAGACATAAACTTGCATTTGTGAGTCGCTTCAGGTACATCTTCGAGCATGCGTAGTTGCAGTAGGGCATTCCAAAAACGTTCAGTGTATTGAGAAATTGGTTCACGATCTCTTTGCTGTAGAAGATCCCATTGCTTAATGGCTTTTTCATGGAACTGAGGAGAAAGGCAATTCTGCAAAAACTTCTTTTGGAAACTCTCCTAGGTAGTTGGACAATCAATGCTCTTACGAACCACAGTCCACCATAAGGATGCTCGATCAACTAAATGATTAGTGACACATTTAATTTTGTCTTTCTCAGCATATATTTCTTCATGGAAGTAATAATCAAATTAACTGATAAATGCAAGTACAGTCTTTCCATCTCGAGATCCATTGAAAGTACGAAATTTGAAGTTTCTTTTACTTATCTTTGTTTCTTTGCGGATGGATTGGGCTTCAAGTGTTGCATCGATGGTACGTCGTATAAGATCTTCGGGTTGCGGTCCATCTTTGTCGGTGGTAGTTCGTTGTAGATTGGCCAATTGAACTTGCAAAGCTTGTCGGGCTCTTCATTCTTCTTCGAGCTGCATCGAAATCAAATCCAACTTTTGCTCCATCGTTGGTTCGGGTAAATCACCTTCAGCCCCATAAGATTGTCCATGTTTGGATCAGTCATTCTACAAAATCCAAAAGACCTCACACTCTCGAAATCTTATTAGCAGGATGAGCGTAGCTCAAAGGCGGGTATACAAGGCTTATAAATTTTGTTTGGCTTTTATGGTCTTTGTCCTTTGCGATTGTGGTATTCATTGTTACAACTGTCTTCGTAGAAACGGCGTATAATCTTCGTATGACCTATGTATGTCCTTCTGCGTTTGTTGAAACTAGTTCAGCAAATCTGCAAGTGTGAATAGAGTCTACTAGAGAGCAATAAACGGATTCTGTGCTTCTGCGTGTGAACTGCCTCTTGACTAGTTGTTGGAGATGACTTAAGTGACCTTGTGACTTTGATGACTTGCAAGATTGCTTAGTAGACTTGGAGGACTAGGAAGCTTTAGTAATTGAAACTAATCGAAATTTTTGAGGACATCAGTATATTGGCGATGGATTCAACGCCACCCAGAATATATTCTTGCCGCTGATCGTTAAGTTTCGTGGATTGAAGCTTTTTAAAGCTTCTTATTAAGCTTACTATGCTTTAAGTTAAAGCTTTTGAGCTATGGAAGCTTACTGTTAGTCTGTTTGTAAACGACTTGAAGAAGGAGATGTCCACGTGGTCCTCCGCCTCCACAGGCTGGTCCTTCGCAATCAGAGAGTGTAGAAGGGGGTTCTTGACTGCCAAGAATACAGTGGTATCAACCGTTCGCGATGAAACTGACTGTAGAGCTCGATCATTCCAGGAGCTCCGCCTTCATGAAAGATGGTAAGCGATTGGAAGCTCTCGATCTCAGCTTCGCTTTGATACCACTAGTGCACAGATGGGATGCCGTATGTGCGCGTAGTGAGCATCAAAAGGTCCCAAGAACAAAAGAACTCTACTTTTTGCACACAAATCAATGTAGAAAGCTTACACGACATGAACAAGAGACCAATTGGGTGCAATCTCCCCCCACGCCTTGTGTGAGTGCTCCACAAAGCATGTATTTCATATATTAATCATCTTCAAGCTCAAATAATAGCCCAAATTACAAAATAGCACGCTTTAGCTTTTGATTTTTTTTTATGCCAAATAGAATTAAAGCTAATGGGCGCCCAAGAAGTCAGGCGTACCTAAATACAATGTCCAAATACAAATATCTAAATCGTGCGCCCATGTGCATACAAAAATAATAAATAAATATCAAGCGCTTTGATAAATAAGTGCGATAAAATATAGGCGCAATGCCTAAGGTATGCGCCCATCAAAATATTGACAATAACTTGAATACACGCTATCCTCCAATGCTTTCCACTGCCACCGCTGCTATCTCTACACATCAACTGAAGCATTCACAATCGTTAGTAAAATAATACAATTAAAGCGACAAAAGTGAATACCTAGCAGTCTTTAGCTACATAAATAAATTAGTTAGAAATCAATCCTAACCTTAATTTATCATGAGTGCGTACTCTAAACTCATAAACGTTTATTAATTTAAATATGTATTTTGCGAAATCACCCGCTATGGAATCACCCATGTACACATAAAATGAACAAAACGCCCGAAAAGGATAGGCGTCCCCATCGACTTCTCGCACAAAGAATCCACTTTGTGTATGAGCCCCGATAATAAAATCTTACGGAATCCACCGTAAAACCTCACGGAAACCACCGTGGCACGGAATCCACCGTGGAATATGCCAGGATCATGAAATCCACCGTGGCATGGAATCCACTGTGGAATATGCCTCCTGGCATCAATAATAGAGTATACAAATTGTATCTATATTTGAAGAACTAAAAAATGACTATGATGATGAGAATGCTATTTTAAAACATTTCTTTTTTAGTGAACAAGAGTCTATCAATTTAAAAAAAATTGAAGAGTTTTTTAATCATAGAAGTTCTTCGAAAGAAGCCTCGCTAGGCCTTAGCAAGAGAAGGACCCGATAGTTGTATGCATCCATACAACAACACATGATTATAGCCATTTATGTTGATGTGTATTGCAGGTGCAGACATTGAGACAAAATACTAGATCAAAAGACATAATCAAGCCAAATGTTAGACCATTTTTTGAAATAGATGGATGCCTCCTTGGAAACAATTAGTCTTTTCTTACCCAATGAAATTGAAGCTAAGGAAAATTAAATGCATCCTAGGCATGCACAATTTCTTTCACAATTTAAAGATTGTTTTGTTGCTGATTCACCACTTGGTTTACCACCTACACGTCTTGAAGACCATAAAATAGATTTAATTCTATGTTCTCAACCACCATGTGAAGCACCTTATAGACACAATCAGATTGAACAAAAAGAAATCTAAACACAAGTTGAGAAACTGTTGAACCGAGGACTCATTAGGCCCAGTAGTTCTCCTTTTGTTGCATTCCCTTTGACGAAATTGTTAAAGAAAGGTATTGTGTATCGATGGTCTGACAACCAGCAAAAGTCTTTTGATTTGTTGAAACATGCTTTAACACATGCATCTGTCTTGCAATTACCTGATTTTAATCGACCATTCTTTCTAGTAGTCACTGATGCTAGCGAATCATGAATAGGAGCTGTCCTCATACAAGATTTGCATCTCATAGCCTACTCTAGTTTGCAAACTTAAACCTTCTGAGTTGAAGTATTCCACCTATGATAAAGAATTGTTAGTTGTAGTTCAAGCCTTACGTCAATGGAAGCACTATCTAATGGGATCCAAGTTTATGATTAAAACTGACCAAAGTATCAAACATCTCCTTAGTCAACTACAAATTTCTGATTGTCATATTAAATGGGCTGCTTTCATTCAAAGTTTTCATCCACTTATCCAATATCAGCCAGGAAGAGATAATGTTGTTGTCGATGCCTTGAGTAGAAGACCAAGTATCCATAATATTTTCATTCTATCTTTTGATTCCCTTATTCCTATGAAGAATACCTATGACCATGACCCCACTTTTCAAGCTGATTGGAGTAAATTAGTCGCTAATAGCTGGATTCCAGTTGAATTTTTTCTCTTACTTTGATGGATTTATGTTTTATGAGAAAAGATTGTGTGTCGCTATTCAATTTAGATCATTTATATTGCACGAAATTCATTGTCCTCCATATCATAGAGGCATTATTTCCACTATAAGAACATTGGTTGAAGATTTTTACCGCAAATAAAAACTGATGTTTCTAACTTTGTCTCACAGTGTTTAATTTGCCAAAGAGTCAAGTGATACCATTGTAAGCAATATGGTTTGTTAATGCCTTTACCAATTCATAACCGTCCATGGGAACGTATTTCAATGGATTTTATAACTGGTTTGCCTAATACACAAGCTAATCATGATATGATTTGGACTATAGTAGATCGATTTAGTAAACAAGCATATTTTCTACCATGCAAGAAAACATTAACTGCATCTCAAGCTACATAATTGTTTTTGAAGACTGTTTTCACTAACCATGGTTTGCCAAAATTTATTATTTCTGATCATGATTCAAGATTTTGTAATGATTTTTGGACTACTTTGTTTGCTAATTTAGGGACTAAGATTGATTTCTCATCTGCATTCCATCCTAAAACCGACAGAAGCTACTAATAGTACCATTCTAGATCTTTTGCGTGCATACACAATTTCAAAATCACAAACATGGGACACGCCTTTACATCTACTTCAATTTGCATACAATAATACACCACACACAGCTAATCATGAAGCACCTTTTAAAATCATTTATGGATATAGATTACCTACATCTGTCACATCATTGTCGAATAAAGTTAAAGCTGATGATGATATTGTCAATATGCATCCTACTATTTTTGCTCAAGTTAAAGATATGATTGTGAAAGCCCAGCACTAAACAAGTTAATAAGAAAAGACAAGCCATGAGTTTCAATGTTGGTGATTATGTTTGGTTACGTATTGAAAAGAGAAGATTGCAAAGTATTGAGAAACACCCTGTTGTTAAATTAGCACCTAGGTTTTATGGACCTTTCAAAATTCACAAGATCAATGACAATGCATTTAAATTAGAACTACCTAAACAGTGGAAGATCCATAACACTTTTTATATCAGTTTGTTACGACCTTTTAGAGGCCAATTACCTATCCACCCTGTCTATGAAAATCCTCCTTTGTTAGAAGAAGAAACTGAAATCCTTAGACCTGAAACTATTCTAGAAACTGACTTTGTGACCACTAGAACTGGCCGTAGATATTCTATATATTTGGTTAAGTTTAAAAATCATCTTGTTGAAGAGGCCCAATGGATGCACGCCTGCAATCTAAGTTATGGACCTTTCAAAATAATTCACAAGATTAATGATAATGCATTTAAATTATAACTACCCAAACATTGGAAGATCCATAACACTTTTCATATTAGTTTCTTACGACCTTTTAGAGGCCAATTACCTATCCACCCTATCTATGAAAATCCTCCTTTGTTAGAAAAAGAAACTGAAATCCTTGAACCTGAAACTATTCTAGACACTAACTTTATGACCACTAGAACTAGCTGTAGATATTCTAGATATTTGGTTAAGTCTAAAAATCATCTTGTTGAAGAGGCCCAATGAATGCATGCCCATGACCTAAGTGCTTATCTCTCACTACTAGCTCCACATTGAGCTAATATCAATTGAGGACAATTGCTATCCCACCCTAGGGGTATGATGTCAAGAGGCATATTATGTCAAACATGCGGGATCTAGAGCATGGCAAAGGCAGAAGCTATGGAGGATGGAACATAAAAACACAACTCATGTTGACATGACAATGTAGACAACTGTTACACAAGTGAATTAGGTTTCAAGATTGAGACTTGAACTCATAAACACAATCTTGTGTATAGACAACAATGACACATACACTTGACAGAAAGAGACAAGTACTATTGCATTATCATATATGAAAGTGATAGTTCAAGTACATCATTATATAGAGTTCTTTGGTAGCACTTAACGTCCACTGTGCATATGGGATCTATCTCTCTTCCTAGAATGGACTGCATCTTTCTAGCCTAGATGTCCTATACAAAGGGACTAAAGTAGGTGTGATTGCAAATATCTCAACACCCCTCCTCAATCATAACCAAAAGTACATAGTGTGTAGAGGCTTTAGTGAAAGCAAGACCTGCAAAGTGTGGGCACACCATAAACATGGCAAAATACGAGAGGCTGTCGCAGAAAAGACTAAGTGTGGGTACCACAAACATGATGGACATCCAGAGGCTGTAGCACGGGCCTTACAAAGTGTACAGAGGCTGTAGTACAAGGATAACTGATGAGTTTTATAAGTTTATATTTGAGACATTCTAGCTAGGAAATACAAAGCTAAAAAAGTCTATCTGAATAGAATGACTGATGAGGTTTGTCCTTCTCCTGGTGGTCTTCTTCTTCTTCTTCTTCTTCCTTTGCTCCATTTTCTTCTTCTTCTTTGACTACAACTAGATAGACCTTTTTTGGGACCTCTTTCTGGCGTGGCAAAACTTCTCGGTGTGTCTGGTCCTTTTGCAGAAGTCACAAAAGAGCCGATCTTTCTTGCCTCTGTACCTGTTGCCAACATATAATGCATGCTCATCTCTAGAGGTACTTGGTTCTTCTTAGTTTTTAGCTTCTTTTCCTCTTCTAACAGTAATGCCTGGATATCAACAAGTTCAAGATTTAGCATGTTGATTAAAGTTGTTGATACATTATTATATTCAGGAGGCAAACTCTTAAGTAGAACACCGATGCAAACATCTTCTTCCATTTTAATGTTGATTCTTGCAAGTTGGGTTAGAAGTCCTTCCATGTAATTTAGATGTGTGACAAGTGATGTGCTGGACTTCATTTCAAGCTTGAAAAACTCAATCAGAAGACCGTACTTTGATGATTTAGACTGTACACCGAACAAGGTGTCAAGTCTTCCATGTATCCTGTGAGGTCTCACAATTATCCACATGGTGGATATAGCTATCGTCTAGCTCTAGTTTGATAATGGCCTGGGCCTTATCATTGTTCTTTTGCCAAGTTAAAGCAAGATCCGCATCACGAGGCTTCTTTTCTTTTCTAGTGGTAATGGCCCAAAGGCCCTTCTTTATCAGGATGAGTTTGATGCGGGTCTACCAGGTGTGAAACCCGACTCCTTTGAAGCGAGCAGTTGGAGAGTCTTTGCCCATGTTAGACTTACAAGAATAATAGAAAATCAACTTCAAAATTTTGAGATTTATTAGTGGAAGAGCAGATTACAATGTGTCAAGAGACACAAGTAATGGCAGTGTGAAAACACACTATGCGGAGACTATGTCTGTGTTGATGTTGAGCTTGAATCTTCTTTGTTCGGGATCGTCGATCCTTGTTCAATCTTTTCATGTCCTTCCCCTCCTTGATTTGATGCTTGGACAATAGATCAGAGTGGCAGTGTTGGCAAGAGAGAGAAAATAATGAGATTTTTGAGCTTGAGTGGAAAATTGGCTATGGTGGATTTTAGGGTTTCATGACAAGGGCCTGGTTTTTCTGACATTGCAGGAGCTATGGTTGATCATTTTCAAAACTTTTTTTTATGGAAATGTTGCTTATGTGATGCTCTACTAAAGCCCTATCCTCCTCGTCCAGATCGCGGCCCGTAGCGATAGCAGCAGTAGCTCGAACGTCAATAGGCGCAATCCAAACAGATTTTCGCGATTTCGTCAATGCTGGAGTAGAGGGTGATCAATGTCATGGATGTTGATGCTAGGATGAAGCTCCTTGATATAAGGAATGATTGCTTAGAAGGAAGTAAGAGAAGATATGTTGTGTGTTGGGAGATCCTGGGACTCCAATGAAGGTATGTCATGCAGGTCACAGATTTAGGCTATGGTAGTGACTGACAATTTGAGCAATGCTAAGCTATGGAGTGGCCAATGTGAAGCTCTTAAGTGATACGGAGAAGCCTTGGGAGTCAAGGAACAAATGTCCAGAAGAGAGCAGGTTCAGATATGACCTGTGGAGAGAGATCCAGGAGCTTCAAGTTGACAGGGTGTTGCTGGCTACAGCTGCCAAGGAAGGTCAAGTAGAGATGGAGGTGAGAAATGGAACCATGAGCTGGACTTGAGCTGACCTAAGGTTAAGAGGGACTGAGAGAGAAGAGAAGGGAGTTATGCCATGCCCGACTGGGCTCTGATACCATGTCAAACATGTGGGATCTAGAGCATGGCAAAGGCGGAAACTATGGAGGATGGAAGATAAAGACACAACTCATGTTGACATGACAATGTAGACAACTGTTACACAAGTGAATTAGGTTTCAAGATTGAGACTTGAACTCATAAATACAATCTTGTCTATGGACAACAATGACACAGACACTTGATAGAAAGAGAAAAGTACTATTGTATTATCATATATGAAAGTGATAGTTCAAGTACATCATTATATAGAGTTCTTTGGTAGCACTTAACATCCACTGTGCATATGGGATCTGTCTCTCTTCCTAGAATGGACTGCATCTTCCTAGCCTAGCTGTCCTATACAAAGGGACTAAAGTAGGTGTGATTGCAAATATCTCAACATATTACATGGTGGATTCTGTGATTATATTTATTTGCCAGGGCTCATACACAAGGTGGATTCCTTGTGCGAGAAACTAACAGGGATGCTTGTCATTTTTGGGCGTCAGATTAATTTAATGTGCACATGGGTGATTCCATAGTGGGTGATTCCGTAAAATACATATTAAGTTAATGGATGTTTATGAGTTTAGAGTGCACACTCGAATTAAATTAAGGTTAGGACAGAGTTCCAACCTATTTAATTTTTTTGTCTTTTTGTCTCATGTCATGCGAATTTCCTTTTACTTTTTACTTAAATTATGAAGGTTTGTAGAGTTCTTTGTTCTTGGGGACCCATTCACTATGCACACATATAGCATCAAATCTGCACACCAAAGATAGATGCCAAGACATCTTAACCATATATGGCTACATCTTCACTTGAGAGAGATACTTCATTGAGGAAAAAACATTCCTACCATTTCTCTTTTCTTCTTTTTATCCCTATTTTAGTATTATCATTTATATTTGTACTACGACATATTCATATATAGAACACTACCTAATTTCTAGTCTCATAGGCATACCTTTTATCTTTTAAGATGAAAGATGCATGTCATTGTGTATATCGGTTTGGCCTCATAGGCTACATTGCCCTTTTAGATACGTTAATATACTCTTCTTCCTTCTCCTCCTCTCTCTCTCTCTCTCTCTCTCTCTCTCTCTCTCTCTCTCTCTCTCTCTCTCTCTCTCTCTCTCTTTTTCTCTCTCAAGTATACTATGCGGGACAGTCTATAGAGATAGTATCTACTTTCAAATACTTGGGGATTGAGATACATGCAGACCATAGATGGCACATATGTGTGGAGCGACGATTAGCGACAAGAAAAAGCAAGTATTATCACTTTGAAAACAACTGTAGCCGTACAGATACTAAATGTTGGAAAACATGTTGTATGATTTTTTATGCATATGTTCTACAGACAATATCATATGGAGTGGAAGTGTGGGGAGGGAGCATCTCCTCATCTGCATGGAACGACATTGAGAAGTTGCAAAAAGCTTTTATTCATAGACATTTGGGCATCAAAAGTACCACACCATATATACTTATGCTTTTGGAAACTGGCTGTCGGCCAATTGAGGTACATGCTATTATCACACTACTGAGATATGCCACCCAAGTATATCAAATGGATGACAGTTAGCTCCCCAAATGGGCATGGGATGCTAGCACACGCCTATAGAAAACATGGAAAAGTAAAGTGATTTCAACAGGATGGGTGCTAGGTATGCAAAAATGGTTTAAAGGGTGGGGAGTGGACATATATCTAGGTATGGCATCCGAAGATATATGCATGGACACATTTCAATCAAACCTCTTACGAGCGTACCAAGCAAAACATCAAAGCAAGGGAGCAAATGAAAAACTTGCTTATTACAATATGCACATATATCCCTCATGTTGGAAATCCTACATGCAGGCAAAGGCACATGCGTAGCCATACATAGCCAATCCGCTCTCAATGGTATTTAGACGGAGTATTGCACGATTTC
This sequence comes from Lygodium microphyllum, assembly GCF_053477565.2. Classification (NCBI taxonomy): domain Eukaryota; kingdom Viridiplantae; phylum Streptophyta; class Polypodiopsida; order Schizaeales; family Lygodiaceae; genus Lygodium; species Lygodium microphyllum. The sequence continues at coordinate 25,254,950 of NC_141148.1, forward strand.
GAGCTCGATTGCACACTTTATTGATCAAGACAGGTGCATGGAGTGGACAGGCAAGAGAGATGAGGTTATGCAAGATGTGTGGACTACAGAGTGTAGAATCAGAGGAGCATATGATTATGATATGCCCAGCATATGCACACATACGGGCTAACTTTGATATCCCTTTATAGGGGCCACTTCACTAGTTTCTGACTACTACTCCTATATCGAAGTTAGGGGCTCTCATCACCCCCATGTTACACTTTCAGGAGAACCACGCTGCATAGATTGTTCTTTCACCATAGCTATCCTTTTCTACCACGGGGGAGGAGAATCATTGTATATGTGGAAAGGTCCCATGAGTCATAATTTGGCCTTCCGTGGACGATAATAAACTACTCTACTCCACTCTCTCCAATTTATTCTAGATAGTGACCACACACACAGTACCTACATAGAGAGGGGTGATATTCCAAAGAGCAAAGGAGATTAGCACAACGGGCTGATTGCAAATATAGAGATACCATACACAAATGATACATTGAAGAGAGATGAGGGAGATCTTGACTAGGTGGAATTGGATATACAAGTATCATTCAACCACACATCTAGACATGTACTATCTCATCCTCCCATTGTATCCCTATATGAGGACAATTTTGTCTTGTACACCACCTTGGCTTCTTTTATAGTATATTAGTGACCATAATCCAGCACGTCACATTTTAATGTCCATTGATGATTAACATTATACATGATTTTGTCTCATACGCAGATTTTGGCCTCAAAAGAAATTAATATATTGTTCTTTCTTAATCTCCCTCCCTCCCTCCCTCCCTCTCTCTCTCTCTCTCTCTCTCTCTCTCCATGAGAGGAGGAAGAGAGAAAATGAAAGAGATAGAGAGACACGATAAAAGAGAGGGGGAGGGAGTGACTCTGACTCTCTCTCTCTCTCTCTCTCTCTCTCTCTCTCTCTCTCTCTCTCTCTCTCTCTCTCTCTCAATCAATCAATCAATCAAGAATTTTTTGTAAAATCTACAAAGAAGATAAACATCATAAGAATGAATTTGGAATCATAAGGGCTATCAATATTCAACATAGTGCTTTAGTAAATCATGCTTAATCAAGGAGATACCAACAATTAGCATGGGCACTGCATAGTGGAAATAAAAGATTCAAAATGGGAGTGTCTAAGCATTTTGTACTAGAAGATAGTTTGAAAAACTTGTTTGAAGTTACTTTGTAGCACAAAATGACCTTGCTTATACAAAGTAACTTTGTATATCCCCACTCTTAATATTCCTAGGGAGTGTGAAACCCCCAACATTTTAGAAAACATGTAAAATAATGAAAAATCTTGTACCATTGTTGTCTAATATATTGGAAAAGAACTTGAGGAAAATTGCAATACACATGCTAGAGAATCACCTTGTTATGGCACTATGATAGATAAATCAACCAATATAATGGTGAAAGAGCATATAATTGTTTATGTTTCATATGAATGAAATAGCTACACTATTTAGGAAAAGTATTACTCAAGTAGAGAAACTAAAGACCTTGCAAGATCAATCTAACTTACGTACACTTAGGTTATGTAATACACTCCATCCATTGGTTAAATAGACACAAAGTCCTTAGTAAGTTTTGTGAATTGCTTGAACCATTGCTTGACTATTTAAAGTAGAGAATAATTTAATTTTTAAAATCACTTCTTTTGAAATTTTTTATGTCATACATTTCTTGGGAGATCTATTCTCCCACTTAACAAGCCTTATTAATAAACTTTTTCAAACCACATATGTAGATGTTATTGCAATCCCTGGCATAGTCGATGCGAAAATAGCGGCCATGGATTTAAAGTTTATCATGAAGCCTAGCTTAGATGTTGATGCCCTAGAGTTAGTTCTGGGTACCCTATTATTCCAAATTATGGACAAGCAAAAGGGCTTCTATGAGTTGAGATATTCTGTTAGAGGTCTAAGCTATAGGAACATTGAGATGATATGTGATAAGACTGGCTTTGGTCTTGACAAGGCAATAGCTTTTCAAAAGAATTTCACTACTCACATCATAAAGAAGCGAAGAAAATGATTTTATGATATTTAAATATTGGATCATTTTAAGCTACTATCTTTCATGCTATCTACCTACCAAGGAGTTTAGAAAAGACATGAAAAATTATGGAGGTGATGTTAGAGGAGATTCTAAAATTCTATGGGGTAGATAAAACCTTAAAAGGGGGAATTTTGTTGAAAGACTTGTTGATCCTACTTGCTTAAGAAAAGAGTTTCAAACATTTAAGTTTGAAGCATTCAATGAATGGAATGGATGGAATTTTAAGAATACATGGTGTTATATTAGTATTGCTGAGACTTTGAGAGATAAATATGGTTCATTATTATAGTTTGCTCAAGTAGAGAATTTCTATTAAAGGTCATGCAATGTGCAAATTTGACTTTGACAAAGTGATTGCATTATGACATAACAATGGGAAGACTACAAGGCATGCTCAAACCTCATGTTGATTAAAAAGTAAGCTCTACAATCTAATAAGCGTTGCATTTTTATATATTGATTGAAAATTTCTATAAGGTGGTCTAATTGATTTTTGGATATTCATCTCTAGGTGCAGAAGAGAACATGGAATGAAAATGATGATTCTCAAGAACTAGAGTTTTTTCCTTGCTCTTTTGATGAAGCCATCTTCATAATGAGTGTGGGCGAATAGCTAAAGAGTACTTCTAAAGGAACTATTCAAAAAGCACATGAGAAAGAGAGAAAACCGCTCAATAGGAATCCTCAATAGCTTTTAAATCTCTTAAGAAAAGGCTTGTATCTAGAACAAATAGTAGACGTATGGTATATGCTCAGAAGTGTTGATATAGAGTTAGCACCAAGCCGCAATAGGTTTCCAAAGTGATATATCTTGCTCAAGGGTTTTACATAGGAAATCAATGGTTTTGGTTGCGTAAACTACGAACACAACACGTCCATTGACCATACTCTAAGTCCCATCAAACACTTGGTCTTCATAACTTACATATAATGATACAAAGAAGACTTTATTTAGAATCTATCATATTATTCATTTTTATGTGCAATAATAGATGTAAATGTTCAATATATTTTATTAATTTTATAAATTAAATGAAAATTTTACAAACTTATAAATATTTGAATGGCCTTAATCCACCTCTAAATTTGTCAAGAAGAATTTTTTCCACCTAAGGCTTTATCTTAAAACCTATAAGTTTCCTTGCTCAAAGGTTTAGTAAGACTTGAGAGAACAATTTTTTTCAAGCACTGTAGGAAATTATTGACAAAGGAGAAAAAATTTGATTCCATTTTTGCTAGCTTGTATTTTGGATAAAATGTTGGTGCAATCTTAGGCGAAACATGTGGCCCATATTAAGGGACAACAAAAAATGTAAGGCCTTATATTAAGGGACAACCATATTAAGAGTAGTAAAAATAAGTTAGAAGCCTCCAATTAACATTCATCACTTTACCTTATCATTTTATCCAATGAAGTACATAACAAGAGGCCCACGAGAGTGTTAATGAATTTGTTTATGTACCTCGCAAGAACATGGAGGTTTTTAGAATGAGTGAAGTCTTATTTTGTGCATTAGCATGCCTGCATATGTGTGTACACGCATAAATATGCACAAAAATACATGTATTAGCATGGTAGTGCAATGTATGTAGGATTACAATTAGGTAGAGATATATGTGATATGAATGTAATTATATGGGTATCTCAAGGAGTTCACCTTATAGAACATGTAAGATACCACGTGAGTTCAAAGGAAACGGTATTCTATTTAGTAAAAAATACAAGATTATATTATAATTTAGAAAATTACATAAATTTAGTAAAGTAAAAGGAGTCATTTTATGGCCTTATAACGTGTAAAGAAAGGGTATTTCTTAACAGCCTTTGAACGCACGCTATATAGATGATTTTTTATAGATCTCGAGTAAGTTACTCATGAATATATGTGTGTGTCACGTTGGTTCAAAATAAGGTATTTTTAAAATACCATTTTTATACATTTTTTATATACAAAAGAGTGTAATATAAAGGGTTTATTTATAGAATGAATAGAAAAGAGTTATGTTTTATATAGAAAAAATTCACAGATAAGGATATTCATAAATAAGCCTTGAACGCTCGTGATGTAGAGGATATAAATATATATAGTAATTGTGTGTCTTTGTGTGTGTGTGTGTGTGTGTGTGTGTGTGTGTGTGTGTGTATGTTCGTTTTGAGAGCATATTTGCTCATATCTTCCCTTTCTCCTACAATGATTGAGACTCCTTTGGTGAGAGCTAGCTCTTTTGCGCTCTCTCTCTCTCTCTCTCTCTCTCTCTATATATATATATATATATATATATATATATATATATATATATATATATATATATATATATATATATATATATATATATATATATAATGTAGCACCAATCGCATTGCACAAGGTGGACATTAGGATAATTAATGTGTTTTGTGTTACTGGTGGATAGATATTGAGATTGAAGTATTGGAGAAAGTCATGGAAACTATGATTCACAAAGGGGAACATTGGATGGAGCATGCATATTTATATGTTATGTGTAATTATTTGTTAGTCTCATATCTCATCATTTTTCTCTCCTCTCTTTTCTTCTTTCCCTCTCCTCTCTTCTTTCTTTTTCACTCTTATCCCTCCTTTCTTCTTCTTTTTCTTCTTTTCTCTTCTCTTCTCTTCTCTCTCTCTCTCTCTCTCTCTCTCTCTCTCTCTCTCTCTCTCTCTCTCTACCATCTTATCATTATTCTACACTGTCCTTTATTTTTTTCTTAGAGTTCCTTATCTTTTATCTATTTTCATCTCATATGTGTGCATGTTGTAGATGCATGTGTGATGTGTATCCATGCTTGTACACATGGGTAGGATGTGTTTGTGTATGAATGTACATGTTTACATGTGTGTGTGTGTGTATACATATATGTAAGTACATGTTTTATAAGTTTGTATCCAGCTCTCTCTGATGCCAGGAGGCATATTCCACGGTGAACTCCGTACCACGGTGGATTCCGTAAGGTTTTACGGTGGATTCCGTAAACTTAGATGACCGGGGCTCATACACAAAGTGGATTCTTTGTGCGAGAAGTTGATGGGGACGCCTGTCCTTTTCGGGCGTTTCATTAATTTAGTGTGTACATGGGTGATTCCATAGCGGGTGATTCCGCAAAATGCATATTAAATTAATAAACGTTTATGAGTTTAGAGTGCGCACTCGTAATAAATTAAGGTTAGGATTTATTTCTAACCAGTTGATTTATTTATGTAGCTGAAGACTGCTAGGTATTCACTTTTGTCGGTTTAATTGTATTATTTTACTAACGATTGTGAATGCTTTAGTTGATGTGTAGAGATAGCAACAGTGGCGGAGGAAAGCATTGGAGTCTAGCGAGTATTCAACCTATGGATTATATTTTGATAGGCGCCACGCCTATATTTTGTTATGTCTATTGAGGCATCGATTATTTATTATTATTTTGTATACGTCTATGCGCACGGATATGTTATTTCTATTTGGACATTGAGATTGGGCGTGCCAGACTCTATGGGCACCGTCCATTAGCTTTATTTCCTATTTTTGTAAAAGGCAAACTCAAAAGCTAAAAGCTTGTCATATTTTTGTAAATTGGGCTATTATTGAGCATGAAGATGGAAATATACATAAAATACATGCTTTGTGAAGCGCTCACACAAGGCATGGGGGAAGATTGAACCCAATTGGTCTCTTGCTCTTGTCGTTCATGCTTTTTACATTGTTTTTTGTGCAAAAAGGTAGAGTTCATTGTTCTTGGGGACCTTCCGGGATTCACTACGTGAGCATACTGCGACCGATCTGCGCACCACTCTCTTCCCCTTTATTTCCTCTCTTCTCTCTCTTTCTCACATTGATTTTTCTAGTCTCCCTCCCCTCTCTCGATTTTCTCTCGCTTAAATGTTTAAGTGTATATGGGTATATGTGCATATGTGCATACATGTGTATATGTTTACATATTTGTATACATGTGTACATGTGTGTGTATGTGTGCATGTATATTATGTGTGTGTTTTTATAGTATAAGTACATTTGTGGGTGTTTTTAAATTATGTACACATTAAATACATGTGTCTAATCATTAAAATATCATCTCAATTCTCTAAAAGAAAACACATCTTTCTTTTTATAGTTCCATGCATTTGTGGGTGTTTTTAAAGTATGCGCATCACATTTACATATTTAACCACTAAAATTTATCATCCCATCTAATCTCATATGTTCAATTTAAAAGTAAATTTCACTCCTACCCTAGAGGAACAACTTTCAAAGACTCACCTTTCTCCTTTTCATTATCATATCACCCTTCAAAATGAATACTTCTTTATTTCTTGAATACCAAACCTTTTTTTCTATAGGAAAAGATGAGAGGGAGAAAGAGAAAGCCACTTATAACTTTTTAAAGAGTCACCCATTTCCTTTTATTACTATATAATCATTAAAAACCCACCTCTTTATTTCTTAAATACCAAACCTCTCCTCCCTAATCCACTTATAACTTTTTAAAGACTCACCGATTTCATTTTATTATTATATCACTATTAAGAACACCCTCTTTATTTCTTGAATACAAAACCTCTCCTCCTTGTGCCACATAGGCTCATAAACCTTCTAGTTGGTTTGAATATCCAAGGCAAACCTCTAAATAATATATAGATTAGACTTTTCATCATCATATCACTCTTCAAAAGAAATCCTTCTTTATTTCTTGAAGACCAAATCTCTTTTTCTATAGAAAAGAGAGAGAGAGAGAGAGAGGGAGAGAGAGCTACAACTTTCCAAAGATTCTCCCCTTTCTTTTTTGTTAATATATCACCCTTTAAAATCCCCTCTTCATTTCTTGAGTATTGAACCTCTCCTCCTTATGCACTATAGGCTTTGGAACCTTGTAGTTGATTTGGGATCCTGAAGGCAAACCTTGACATAACATATAGATTAGATTTGAAATGAAATGTGTGGATAGTGAGTAGAGAGAGGGAGGAGAGCCATTAATAGGTAAAGAAAAGAGATACACAACTTAGGATTGGAGTCACTCTACATATGCCACATAGGTTTGGTGCTTGGTTCGTGAAATCCTTCAACTATACTATAACTTATTATATATTATTTTGGTTATAGGTCCACGAGACCCCAAACCTATAGAGAGCCTAAACCTAGAACCTCTTCCAAACCTACTCAAATTTTTAAATAAAGCTAAAAGCCTATCTCATCTAACGTTGGCATGGTGAAAAAGACTAGCATTCTCTCTCTCTCTCTCTCTCTCTCTCTCTCAAAGTATAACTCATGGTAATGGATAGCATGTCAGGCACGCAGGAGAATAGGGCACGGGCTAGCAACACAATAGGTCAAGAGGAATGGGAAAGAGTGTTGGGATACACAACAGGCTAGGAGCAATGGTTGGGCAAAGGTGGCAACATGAGGCATAGCCATGTTGGTGTAGAGATGAGATAGAGCATGGCACAAACTTGTGAGTTTTGCAGAAGAGAGAGAGAGAGAGAGAGAGAGAGAGAGAGGTTAGATGTAGAGTTTCTCTCTCTCTCTCTCTCTCTCTCTCTCTCTCTCTCTCTCTCTCTCTCTCTCTCTCTACACACACACACACACACGATGTACAGTACGAGGCTAATAGAGTGACAATCCTCTAAAGCCCCCCCTCCCCCCCAATTCAATGATGATTTTTGGTTGCATTTAAAAGCAAATGATTGGTGGGAGTTTAAAAAAGACATCTGCTATTGGTCGTAAGTATCATGAAATATGCTATTCTTCTCGTTCTCGATTGTCACATAATTTATTTTTTGAAGGATCCCTCGTCAATAGGCCATAGATCAACATGAATGCAATTTCTCAACTTGCCTATGCCTTTGCAATTCTTGTTGTAGAAAAAAAAATCGAGAGATGGCTCATCACTAAGCCTTTGTGATGGGGCTAACTTTTAGTGGCAATCTAGTGGCTCCCGTATGTAGATAGAGAACAGCTTGGAAAGTTTCCACGTGCTTGGGTGTAGAATAAGAAGCTCGATAAGCAAATAAATTCACCGTATAAACCAAAGAAATGCTATGTCGATGGTAAATGGGATGTGATTAGTCTCTCGAGGAGGAAAGGCGAGGCGTCTACCTTACGAGTGAATTAGCGAAGCAAAGTAGGAGTCGTCGCCGGTAGCTGGATGGATAAGCGCGGCGATCCGATGAAGGCCAGGGTGGAAGTGGAGAGCCACAGGGTTGTGACGCCGGCCACGGCGGCAGGGAAGGGCCGCCACCTGTTCCTTCCCGCCAACGACATCTACTGGAGGTGGCTGCCTTACATGCGCAGGGTCCTCTTCTACCACTCCCCAGCAGCGCCAGCCGCCGCCACCATGCAGGATGCGCCTGATCCTAGCCCCCCTCGCACCCGCCTGTCCCCAGCCATCCACACCCTCTCCCGCAGCCTCGCTCGTGTGCTCGTGGACTTCTACCCTTTCGCCGCTCGGCTGGCCGTCCACGATGACGGCCGACTTCACCTCCTGTGTAACGACGCTGGCGTCGAGCTGACGGAGGCGTCAGTGGAGGGCTTGCGCTTCCAGGATCTGCAGCAGGAGGGCTTCCAGATCCGCGATTTCTTCTCGGACTTCATTCCACGGCATGAGGTGGATGCGGAGACAGGTGGTGTGGGCGAGCCTCTTCTTAAGATCCAGGTACAGCTGCTTCTGATCTTCCTTTGCTCTTATTTTCCCACCCTTTCTTCTGTCTACGCTTTTCCCCGATCGAATAACCCAAGTTAGACGTTCTTATATTATTAAATAAGAATTATAGCACAATAAGTTTTAGAAAATTTCTCGCTGTGAGCGAGGAACCAAATGCCTAGCCAGGTGCAATCGGGGAAAAGGGATTGCGAGACTGGGGTTAGCAACCCCTTCTCCTTAGCCCCACTTGCTTAGGTATGTGGTGCCTCCCGAGTAAAAGCTTGTGCTGAACACTATAGAGAAAAACAAATAAAATGGACTCTTTTCCCTCATGGGAAGATGTCAAAAATTTCTTGTGCATGTAGTTTTTTGCGAGGGGCATATGCACTCCTTGTTTCCCTAGTAGGCTAGGTATGGTTGGTGTGGTGCCTAGCCTATGCAACAGCCTTTGTTTCTCTAGTAGGTTAGGTATGGGTGTGTGTTGCACTGTTGACTACGATCACGAGCCCAATTAAGCTAAGTATAAAGAGCCCTTGTAAGAGTTCATCAGGTTATTACTATTGCATGGGAGCAACATAAACTCTTTCGTTCAATGAAAATTTGCTAAAAGCTCTTATGGTAACAAGCCAACCAGATATATAGTGCTCTTGATTTCTTCTTTCCTTCTTGTTTGCATCGTTATAGGTGACGAGATTTGTGGGAGGAGAGCTTGCAGTAGGAGTGGCATCAAGTCACTTGGTGGCGGATGGCATCTCGTTTTGGCATTTCATGGTGTCTTGGGCGGAGCATGCTGCCCAAATCGATATTGGAGACGTAAATAATGTGAGGCTATCCATCCCGCCGGTCCTGGATCGTAGCTTACTTGACTTTCGGGCATTGCTACCCACACTGCTTAAGGAATGCAACGATGATCCCAATAAGGTGCTAGAGAGGTGTCTCGACGTGTGCTGGCAGCCACCGCGTGATCAGGAGCAAATGATTATCCCCAAGCCCAACCTCTCATCACTAAGGGTGTTCAGCTTCTCCCGTGAGACGCTTGCCGCTCTCAAGGCCCAAGCAAACGATCAAGCCGCGCATGCTCCCAATGCTGGCGATGACGCTGGCAAGGCTGTGAAGTACACTACCTACGAGGTGCTAGCGGCGCATGCGTGGAGGGCCATCGTCGCGTCGATGCACGGCGACGATATGGTGGGCGAGGACGATAACGTGAGGGTGGGGCTCATCGTTACGGCTGACGTGAGGGGGCGACTACGGCCAGCCTTGCCGGAGGGCTACGTTGGCAACGCAATCATCAGTAGAGCGGCGGTGGCGACGATCGGGGAGCTTCGAAGGGAGCCCCTCGTCTCCACGGCGCGCCGCATCCACGGCGCCATCGCCAGCATGACGGGCGGCCCCGTCATGCGCGAGATGGCATCCATGGAGCTCCTGCGGAAGGAGCATCTCACCGCTTGGGGCTCCTCCTTCCTCGCCGTCGGCACTGCCGGCTCCCCTCGCTTCCCTGTGTTGCGAGTAGACTTCGGGTGGGGCCCACCACTCTGTGTACGCCACATAATTCACCTTGGTCACCCTAGTTTTATTTGCTTCTTCCCAAGCGGTTCCGACAATGGTATTGAAATAACCCTCACCCTCACCTCTAATCCCCACCCTATGTCCGATCCAGACTCGGTTTTCCGGTTTTGATTGCAAACCACCCCAAATGTCCTACATGCTTTCTTTATCTTAAGTATTATCCTCATTGACAATGTCTAACACTCTTCATTGTTGTATGCAATGTGCAACAATCACGTGTCTTTATTGTTTTCGAAACAATGATAAGTAACAACGATAGTTACCCCTTGATAGAAAGCTTGGGACAATTGAACAACATCATGCTTAATACGCGATAGAAATATTATGACAAGGTAATAAGATGACCCCATTTCCTTTAGAAACTTATTACTTTTTTTCAAAGTATTATATAAATTTCCCTTTCATAAATTTCATCCTGTAAATTTCATAAAATAAAGCAATCCTTCTATTGATCAAATGCTGAACACTTCCTTTTTTTCATGTGCACCCTAGAGAATTTATTATACGCTTTTGTGGGATTCAGAAAACCCATAAGTCTAAACAAGATGAGTAGGACTCATGCTCTTTTTTACTTGTTTGGTGATCAACTTTATGTTTTCGTAGCCTAATTATACATGATAGTGAGCTAGGTTAAGTATAAAGGCTTTAATTTTAGTTTGATATCCATCACACAACTCAACTTTGTGGAGCTGAGATTAGTTTGCCTTTGTAGGTTGGAAATAAAACTAGATTTATGGGACAAAGAATCTAGAACAAGATTTAAAATTCTTATATCATAAACTTGCACACACAGAATTATTTATTTAGCCTTATTGAAGAAAAAGTTGATTTACAATGGAATTCTCCCAATCCCTTTCGGTATTTCAACTCCCCTTGCTGTCCAAAGTGACCTGCAAGTCTTCAATCTATTTTGCTCCTTGATTCAGGCACTCAATTGGCCTTCACCCACTTCATAGACGATGGAAATGCCCCAAATTCAATGGCTGGCTAGTCCTCCACTTGAATTCAGCTGAAATTCACATTTAGCCTTGTTGAATCTAAGTCTTGGAGCTTCCAATTTCTGGCACACTTTCCAAGGTTGCTACTAAACCTTAATTTTTGCTATAAATTAGGGTTTACAGCAGAAAAATATGCAATTTCTCAACCTCCAAGGGTCCAAATGTTGAGATATTTGGAGCAAGGCTGTGAAATGGCTGGAAGATGAGAGAGAAAGCTGTAGAGAGAAAATTCAGAGTTTTGTCGCGAAGATGACTGAAAAACAGTCAAATGTTGTTGCTGCCTTGCCACAACATCTTGTAGATGCAAAGAACTGAAGAAAATCAGTCATTTACAGATGCTTCCCTATCTCAACAGCCTGTAGATACTACCTCCTGCTGCTATTGATTGGTCTTCTTCTGCCCTTGGTAGCCTCAGAAGGTCCTCCAATGGCTGCAAATTAGACCAGCAACCTCTCCTCTCTTTCTCTTACAGGCTGAATTTATAAAAATGCTTCTATTCAACCTCTAAAGACGTTTTTCAGTCTTGCATGGGCATTTTTGACAAGTGGCAGCCTTTCCAAATGTTTTTTTCAACATTTTTCATAATTAAATATTAATTTCTAGTCCTTAAATACTAAATATTAATCTAATAATTATTTTGGTGCCCTGAAAAATAATCTGACTAGTCAATAACTAAATTGGCCATGCCACTTTCATTTTCGAGTGTCTCTATGCCGTCTTTGACCATCAGATTGGCGTTAGGCACTATTAAACGCCACTTCTCTAATGTCACCAATTGACACTTATGGCCAAATGGATGACCTAGGCCAACAACTAGCACTAGATACCACCAAGTACCTGTGCGACATAACTTATAGCAACTTTTTCCTTTGACATCCCGTGATTTCTTCGGGTCTTGAGCTCGTAAATTTACTTTAACCCTAGTTGCACCTCACATGTATATCGTTTACTTAATCATGTGATTAAAAATTAATCCACATGTTAAGTGAGGTTTCAAAAATACATTATCTCATGACAGAGAGAGAGAGGGAGAGAGGAGAGAGGAGAGAGGAGGAAGAGAGGGAGATTAAGAGAGAGAGAGAGAGAGATCGAAAGAGGGAAGAAGAGAGAAGGAGAGAAAGAGGGAGAGGAGGGAGAGAAAGAGGGGGAGGAGGGAGAGAGAGGAAGGGAGGAAGATTAAGAGAGGTAGAGAGGGGGAGAGAGAGAGGATGTGTGTGTAGAGAGAGACAAAGAGAGAGAGACAGAGAGAGAGAGAGAGAGAGAGATGGGAGGAGAGGGAGGGATGCAAAGAGAGAGAGGGAGTAAGGGAGAGATTCCCTCCCTCTCTCTCTTACACTTTCTCCATCTCTCTCTTAGTCCCCTCCCTCTTCTACTCTCTTTGTCTATCTCTCCTTCCTCCCTCCCTCTCCCTCTCTCTCTCTCTCTCTCTCTCTCTCTCTCTCTCTCTCTCTCTCTCTCTCTCTCTTTGTCTAGTAAGATAGGGAGATATGAGAGAGAGAGGAAGAAATAGATGGAAAGAGGGGAGGGGGAGGGGGAGGAAGAGAGGGAGATTAAGAGAGAGATATATATATATATATATATATATATATATATATATATATATATATATATATATATATATATATATATATATATATATATATATAAAGAGGGGGAGAAAGATGGGTAGACCAAGGTTATGTGTTAGTCCATCTCATGATTGTAAAAGCTAAGTACTAAAAGAACATGCTTGTTTTTTAGTGTAGTAAAGGAGGGCCTTGGTAGGAAGGCTCAAGGGGAGCTAGCCAAATGGAAAAAATTGTCCTCCTTTATCAATTGTTGCAACTTTCTTGCTCAAACCAATTCAAGTTGATTATCTATTCATAATGCAATGCAACTTGTTGTAATACATTAATGATCTCATATGGACACTCAAATCTTGCATCATGCTACTAGGTTATAAATCTTGTGGCATACTTGTTTTATTTTTTAAAATAAGGAATGATAATGAACATGGGATAATGTTTTCTATCATTGGGAGGGCCATTCATTAGGATAGGTATTCCAATGTATGATTTCTTTTGGACTGATTTAGACTATGTCTTTATATAAGCACTATCTTTATCATTTTAGGTGTTTCTAATGTGATTATTGCACATGCATGCATATGTTGATTGGGATGTATCTTTGTTAGATGTGGTCTTTGAAGGTCTTTTGGATTTGAAGGTCTTTGAAGATATACTATTAAAACTTTTGTTGTTCATGGCTATCAAATTGTCTGATATAATTATTGTGATGATCTAAGTTTTTAGATACTATCCTCTTCAAAGTAGCATGCATAGCATTACATAATAAGCATAAGGTAAATTTTACTTCAAATTGCAAAAGGCAATTGATGTAGGTTCTAAGAAAATTGGCTAATCTCCCAAAGCTCGTGTTGCAATGGTATGCATAACTTGCAAATGAGGATTGATAGTTTGTCATAAGGTTAGAATAGTGGATCTAGAGAAATTAGTGTTTGCTTGTTTTGACAAGATATTGATTGTATGCAATCATACTATCGTTTGGTAACTTCACTCTCATTAGACATGTACCGAAGTATTGGCATGCTCACATCAAAGCTATGAGAATGATGGTTGCAACAAATCAATAATCTAGTTGTAATCAAAGAAGCACTAATGGGGCATGCTCTCATATATTTTCATATTGCCACCTATGATAGCTCTCATATATTTACATATGGCCATCCACATGGGAGTATTCTTATCAAGATGCCATCTTCTGTGGACTAAACAAGGATGTTTCTATATTGCACGAGTACTCACATGTAAATTTTGATCATATTATGTTGCTTCATGAATCAAGGAATAACACTGATGTGCAATACATAATGATCACTTTCTTATATTAGCCTTGTGCAAAGTTTTGATGTTAAAATATATGACTTTTGTATCATTTCTTCCTATTGCAAAGGGTGATTCCAAATAGGGTTTTAATGCATTGAATGACAAGCTGAAACAAATACATCAACATGTAATGGAGATATGGTAACTTATAGACCTCCAATATTAGAATCCGACATTAAGACTCGTAAATTGAGAACCATCGCATGCCTATTTTACTTAGAATACATATAGAGGATGGCGAGAATAAGATTATAGTTATTTGGTCAGAATTGCTAATTTTGGCTTTGAATTAATTATGGTACATGTACTTCTTTAATGCCAAATGATTTCCAATCAATAGGAATAACATAGTAAGAAATCTTATGACACTTGCAATCCTTGCTGCAAACATGTTGATTAGCAAATTTGGCTTGGATAATTTGATGATCTTGTCTCTAATAGGTGGATTCTTCTAATGTGTATTTCTTTATACTTAAATATTAAGATACCACACTCGCATATATACTTGACAATGTATTTCACAATGGTAGTTTTAGCTATAAGTTTTGCCTTGACAAGAAAGATCTGAGGGTCTATGACTAAGTAGTTTCTCATTATATGATACTACAATTACCAACAACCCTAGTGCCTCACATAGATAGAGTTCCATGACATACCACTATTGAGGAGTCTTATTGGCACATATTTCTGAGCTTCCTTGGAGTTCACATGATTGATTGCAAACATGTTTAGGTCCCTTGTAATATAGCCAACTTGATGTTTTAAATACTATACAATATTTAGTGATAGAAGTAATCAAAGATATTGCATATTTTGTTACCCATAAGTAACTTCAATAACAAATGCAAGCCGTCTCTGAAATATAGCCAAGACATCGAACTTAAGCTTAATGGGGTAAGCCCAAACTTTATGTGAAAAATCGTCAATGAATGTCACAAAATACTTTGCACCACCCATAGACTGAGAGGGCATGAGCCCACAAACATCTGAATGTAGCAATGAGAGGGGCTTACTCATGCGTGTCCTACTAGACTTCTTGTGTGTATTCCTAGTCTGTTTGCTATAAAGACAATGCTCACATGAATCAAAACATGCATAGTCAAGGAGCGGTAAGTACTGCAAACTAGAAAGCATTTTCCTTCAAGGACATATGGCCCAAACGGGCATGCCAAAGAGATACATGTGGGATGGAACCCACTAACAAAACATGGTCAACAGAGGACCCATCAACTACAAGAGGATAGAGGCTGCCAGCTTTGGCACCTCTAGCAAGCACAAGTCTACCCCACGGGTGATCTTCTAGGCAGAATCCCCAAATGGAACGTGAAACCCAGTATTATCAAGCTATCCTGCAGACATAAGACTGCGTGTAAGTGCATGTACATGACATACATCCTGTAACAGAAAAGTACTGCCATAGAGAGTTGGAGTCGTACATCGCCAATGCTAACAATAGCAAGTGACATGTCATCACCGAAGCAAACTGAACCAGAGATAGTGCCGTAGGAGTGGAACCACTCACATCATGGTGTAACATGAAATGAAGCACCAGAATCCAAAAGCCAGCACTGCGCATACATAGAGTGAACATCGATCAATGATGTAGCATCACAAGAACTAGTTGCAGTATGTACTCCTCATTGGAGTCATCAGTCTGCATGACATTTATCTCCTTAATTTTCACACTAGATTTCACAGGCATAATGCTACGATTAGAGGACTTTTCCTGTACTTTGTCTTTTCCCATCTCTTTGCGCTTCTCATTGCGCAACTCATGACACTATGGGCGTATATGACCCTTTTTGCCACAATGATGACATGTCACATTAGCATTTCTCCCACGAGACTTGCTGCGTGACTTACCTCGCAACTTAGACCTAGACTTCTATGAGTCTCTGCCACGGTCATTCCCACGGTCATTCTTGCCATTACCATCTCTACCTCTAAGAGTCAAAGCATGCGACACACGAGAGGCATTCAAGTTTTTACGATTGATCTCTTCCTGCAAAAGAGCACTCTCTACATCAGGCAAGTTCAAAATAGTAGCAGGAGCACATAAGGTACTGTGGAATACATCCCATGACTCACTTAGAGTCCCAAGAAAAAAAAATGGAGTAATCTCATCATTAAAGGTAATACCCTGCGAAGTCATGTTCTTGAGAATAGCACGGAATTGGTTCAAATGAGCAGACATTGTTATATTCTCCTTCATGCACAAGTCCATAAGCTGCTTCAGTCAATACATCTGACTTGCTGAACTTTTCTTGTCATAGAGGTTCTTAATTTTATCCCAAAGCTGCCAAGCACTCTGTGCTTCCTCAATCACATTGTAATGCACCTGTTCTGTGAGAGACAAGATGAGGGTGGACTTACATAAATCATCAAGCTCATCCCATTCGTCATCAAACATAGTTTCAGGATGCTCGCCATGCATCGTTAGTGGCTTTATCTATGATTTCTGCACCAATACCTGCCAAACTTGGCTTTTCCAATAGGCATAATTTGTACCATCAAGATTAATGATGTTGAAGATAGCACTATCAGTGGAAGAAGAACCCATAATGCAATCCAAAACAATGCAGACTGTTTAAAACTATTTGTTGTTTTCTGCTATAAACAACCAAAAATACCACTAAAACCAAGGCAAAATGACCACAAAACTAATAGCTAATGATGCTACCCACCAAGTACCATCAAAAGTACATAAAATCATGATGATTCATCATGAAAATTCCACATCATTTCATACATAACTGCTTGCTGTAATAAATTACAGTCAGGTACAATGAAAGCAAACTGTAGGCAAAATCAATGCACCAAGTCAACCACTGACTATCAAAGCATAACCAGCATCAAGCGGGCATAAATCAGCATATGACAGTCATACGGACATTGAGCAAACACCCAAGCATGTCAAACGAATCCGTCAGGAAGCCGACACACCCCTTGTGTAATAGGGCAAAGTGTACACAACACTGGCAAGACTTGACACAAAGAGGTGTATGCTCAGGAAGTTCGAAGCCCAAATTAGCCCAAGTATATGTATGTGGACCATGGCATATTAACCATGCAACATCAAAGTGAAGAAGATCCCAATCTTAGAAGACTCAAAGATCAATAGCATAAACCACCTACTCAATGTCTGTCAAACATCCACTGATGCTCCCACTAGCACAAAAGCCATATGGATCAAGCCAAGAAGCTCAAGAAGGATATATAAGAGTACTAGTGATGAAAGATCCAAGACCAGACATCAATAAGACATCATGAGTATATAGGCTCTGTAGTCTCTAATTAGAGCATCCATAGACATTAGCTATATCCCAAATACAACTCTGGCAAGCCAAGAAATATCCCAAGTAAGTTCCTGGAAGCCAGATGCAAGCCAAGACAAGGCACTAGTAGCAATCAGCTCCAAACAATATAAGTAGCATGTAGTAGTGGCATAGGCCAAGCATGTCAAGACTGGTCAGACATAGGTAACATATACGCCATATGTACATCCAAGACGAAGCATCA
This sequence comes from Lygodium microphyllum, assembly GCF_053477565.2. Lineage (NCBI taxonomy): Eukaryota > Viridiplantae > Streptophyta > Polypodiopsida > Schizaeales > Lygodiaceae > Lygodium > Lygodium microphyllum. The sequence goes on from NC_141148.1 coordinate 25,272,658, forward strand.
AATGCATTCCAAAGCTGAGCTCAAGCTCAAATGAAGATCTAGAACCAAAGACAAGCTTGATGTTGTACCCCGAAGGTCAACATTTCATTGCATATCCCAAAGACATGGCTCGAAACCAATAAGCATAACCAAACTAGAGGTAAAATAACCTTCAGCCAAGGTAGCATAAATCCCAACCAACAACGAAGTGTCCACATCCAAATCAAGGCTCAATAGCTCTCAAATATCATATCCGAGCATAAACTATGATGACCAAGCATCAATACATCCAATAGGACACCCAAATGTCAACAAAGAGCATTATGCGTAAGCCATCCCAATAGGACAGTAAGGTTTTATGAGGGATGCAAAACATGATGCTCAAATCAAGTCTCAAAGCATCTCAAAACATTGGGCAAACATCCCCAAAGTATCTGGGCATCAAATACCAAGCCTTGGGAGTATCACATAAGCTAAGAGCATGACATTTTCTTGACATAAATCAACTCAGATCTGTTGCAAAAAATATTGTGATTAGAATTTGGAAGATCTGACATCGCCATCAAGTCTGGAGCATGCCAAAACCCCAAGTTAGACTCTTACCTTGCCTAAATCGGGTTCTGGATGCTCGAGATATGAAAAAATGGGATTTTTGAGCTAGATTTTGAAACAAGTGCAAAAAAAACGTGAGCTGACTGTGGGGCCTGCTAGTTATGCTAAGGATAAGGGGGCAAATGGGGGCATACAAGGTGCCCAATGAAGCCAAGGAACACCTGCAAAGAGCCTATGAGGGCCGGAGAGAGGTAGGAGATGAAATCTTACCTCGTGGGAAAGAAGCCATGGGTGGCATTGAAGCTCCAAGCTCTAGTCTTCAATGATTGAGAGTTTATGGTTCACTCAGGCTAATTATTCTAAACACTAGATAGAGCTACTAGAATGTGACCCCTAATTTGATAGGATAGTTAACTTGCTTAACAATGTTTTAGGGGATTGAAATCCGCTAGAGTACAAATTGTAATGGAGATGGAAGTCCAATAGACACTTCCATTCTCTTTGAGCCAAGTGCAGTGTTAACCCACTCCTACTTTGATTGTTCGCAAAGTAACCCTTCTCAAATAGGTGTTAGACTATTGTTTAGGAGACCTTCGAAATTTAGGAATCCTCATGTCAATCCTTTGGGTTAAGGCCTTGATGTTTCATTATGAGCTAGACTAAGAGACTATTTGACAAGCTAAGTTTGTGTATCTAAATTGGGTTCGAATGGTGCTATTTGTGGAGAGGTGTTTGAGTGACTACTAAATGATGCCTCCCTTAGCCGAGTTAGGAACGATATATCACACGTGGTATCAAAGCAAAGGTTTATTGGAGTATAGGATTTTACCAAAATAAAATTGTAAGAGTATGAGAGCTAATTGTCTTAGTCTCTTAATTGTTCAAAGTAATTGAACATGTATTCAAATTGATTGGGGAAACTTAGCCCAATTCATTTATAAGGGTTTGATAAAGAAAGTGGTATTGATGCAACTTTCTATGAGGGAGGGATCTTCTCAATTAAGGGGGAAAAATGGATGGACTAATTGGAAATGAGTTGGTTGAGTAAATCCAAGTGTTTAGATTGAGAGGGTTGTGGATAACTAAATTAATTATTGAGTTTGATGGCATGGCCTTTTAGTTATTGAGTTTTATGGTTTGAATATCCCAATCCCAACATTGGAGAGCTAGGGACTCTGACTAGAACCTTGAATAAGAGTAGTGCACATATTTTGAATCCAGCCATATCCTTAATAATGGATCCATTGTATTACCCAAATGATATGTATCAGGATATTTTCTTTTAGATACCATAATGACAGAGTTATAAGCATAGTAAATAGCTTTTGAGAATGTACCCCTAGTTTCTACCAAGATGAGGACATCTCAAATTTTTCAAGGGAGAGTGGATGTAATGTACCTACCTTGATATGTTAGATATTATGTAATATTTAGTGATAAAAATAACTAGACATATTACATATATTGTTAGATATCAATAACTTCAAGAGTAGCAACATCTTTTGATATTTTTAAACGTTCACAAAAATAAAAAAGGAAGCTTTCTCAAAAATTAAAAAAAAAGAAGTAATAGAATTGTAGAGCTTGTTGTCACAATTGCAAGAGTCAAAACATATCCAAATTCCAAATTTTTTATCAAAAGTTATAAATGTTTTGAGTCAATCTGTAGTGTGTAAAAATTTGTATGCATGAGCTGTGTACAAGTATAAAAGGGCCATGGTTTTCCTTTCTTTGGACTCCTAAATTTATAAAAACATGAATACTCTTAAATAAATAAGTTCTATCAAGAAACACTCAGATTAGGTAGCTTTTGTATTAGTCATCAATGATGTACGCTACAAATGCTATAAAGGGAAGGGGAGTACCACAACTCTCTTGGAGGAGACACCACTCTACATGTGTGAGTGAAGTAAGAGGAAAGATCTCTCTCTTAGCTTTCTCCTTTTCATCCAAAAATTTGCGAGAGATGTTTTATAATCCATTGAGCTTCTCTCCTCTTTCCCATATGTATGCAGAAGCTCTACCGAGATCCACTGAGCTCCTCCCCTCTTTTCCATGTGCATGCACATGCTCTATTGAAATCCACTAAGCTTCTCTTTCCTTCTCCACATATGCATGGAAGCTCTACAAAAATCCACTAAGCTTCTCTCATCTTCTCTACACCTGCATGGAAGCTCTACTAAAATTCACCAAGCTTTTTCTCTCTTCTCTAAAACCATATGCAATCTTTATTGAAATTTACCTAGCTTTTTTGTCATTTTCCTTAATTGTGTAAAAGCTTTATTAAATTCACTTTAAACAATGGGTCACCCTAAGAGACATTGTGAAGGAAAGGAGGTCATTTTTGTTCTCAAGAACTTGAGAAAGACATCCCAATGAAGAAAATAGAAGATGACACCAATCATATAGACCATACTATATTGAGTTGCGATAATCGGGTTTAAGTTGTTTATAAAATATTTGCTTACTTTTATTTGGAATAAAAGTGTTATTTTAGTTGAGCTTGTTTATTGATTGGAAAATATGGTATTCTTTTCTTTGGTATCTTTATTTTATGATTTTGCTTATTGAAAGGTGGAATTGAAGTGGAAGCACGAGTGAAAGTAAGAAGAGATGCAAGAGCCATGGAGATTCAAGCAAGAAAAGAGAGACTAGTCTATGGAAACTCCAACAATCACAATGTGTAACTTTCCTTTTCTTATTCTATTATTAGTAAAAGAATAAAGAATAAAATAATAGTGATGGGTACCCACCATATATAGTACATGTGTGGAAGTATAGTGTATAAGTAAATGTAGGTAACTAGGTAGAGACTGGCGTACAAATTGGATGCTGGATGCGTATGTAGTGAGTGCTGGAAGGTTCCCAAGAACAAAGAACTCTACTTTAAGCTCAAAAAACAAGAGGATAGACTTGCACGACATGAGACAAAAAGACCAATTGGATACAATCTTCCCCCATGCCTTGTGTGAGCGCTTCACAAGGCATGTATTTATAAATTTATTCATCTCAAAGCTAAAAAATAGCCCAATTTTACAAATAAGCATGCTTTTATAGCTTTTGTGTTTGCTTTTGTCCAAATAAAGAATAAAGCGGTGGGTAGCCCAAGAGTTGGGTTGTGCCCAAATACAATGTCTAATAATGAAATATTTAAACCGCGCGCCCATGCACATACAAAATAATAAATATTTGTCAAGCGCTTCAATAAATAAGCATCCCTAAATAAATATTAGTGACGTACCTTTAATAAGATGCACGCCCATCAAAAATGATAATTTTTTCTAGGTAATTTGAATACATGCTATCGCCTAGTGCTTCCCAACGCCACCGTCGCCTGCTCTACACATGAATTGAAGCATTCACAACTGTTAAAAAATAATAAAATTATGTCAAAAAAAGTGAATATCTAGCAATCTTCAGCTAAAAAATAAATAAATAGGTTGGAACTCTGTCCTAACTTTAATTTAATATGAGTGCACTCTAAACTCATAAACATCCATTAATTTAAATATGTATTTTGTGGAATCACTCGCTGTGGAGTCACCCACGTGCATATTAAATTAACATGATGCTCGAAAAGGACATGCATCCCTGTCAACTTCTCGCACAAGGAATCCACCTTGTGTACGAGCCCCGGCAAATAAATATAGTTTTATGGAATCCACCACAAAACCTCACGGAATCCATCGTGGTCTCACGGAATCCACCGTGGAATATGCCTCTTAGCATCATATCCCCAAGGTGGGATAGCAATTGTCCTCAATGTGGAGCGAGCAGTGAGGGGTAAGCACTTAGATTGCAGGCGTGCATCCATTGGGCCTCTTCAACATGATTATTTTTTAACTCAACCAGATATCCAGAGTTGTTCTAGTGGTCATAAAGTCAGTGTCTAGAATAGTTTCAGGTTCAAGGATTTGAGTTTTTTCTTCTAACAAAGGAGGGTTTTCATAGACATGATATACAGGTAATTGGCCTTTAAAAGGTCATAATAAACTGACATGAAAAGTATTGTGGATTTTTCAGTGTTGGGGTAATTGTAATTTAAATGCATTGTCATTGATTTTGTCAATGATTTTGAAAGGTCCATAAAATCTAGGGGCTAGCTTAATAACAGGGTGTTTCTCAACACTTTGTAATCTTCTATTTTCAATGCCTAACCAAACATAATCATCAACTATGAAACTCATAGCTTTTCTTTTCTTGTTAGCTTGTTTAGTGTATGATTGCTGGGCTTTCGCATTCATGTCTTTGACTTTAGCAAAAATAGTAGCATGCATATTGGCAATATCATCAACAGCTTTAACTTTGTTTGACAATGATGTAACAGGTATAGGCAACCTATTTCTAAAAATGATTTCAAAATGTGCTTTATATAGCTGTATATATGTGGTGTGTTATTGTATGTAAACTGAAGTAAATGCAAGCGTGTATTTCATATTTATGATTTTGAAATTGTGTATGCACGCAAAAGATCTAAAATTGTACTATTCGTAGCTTCTATTTTTTCATTTGTTTAATGATGAAATGCAAATGAAAAAATAATATTTGTACCTAAATTAGCAAACAAAGTAGTCCAAAATTTATTCCAAAATCTAGAATCATGGTAAAAAATAATAACTTTTGGCAAACCATAGTTAGTGAAAATAATTTTAAAAAACAATTGAGCAGCTTGAGATGTAGTTAATATTTTCTTGCATGGAATAAAATATACTTTTTTACTAAATTGATCTACAATAGTCCAAATCATATCATGATTAGCGTGGGTGTTAGGCAAACCAGTAATAAAATCCATTGAAATATGTTCCCATGGTCGTTCAGAAATTGGTAATGGCATTAATAAACCATATTACTTACCATAGTGTTGCTTAACTCTAGTTTGATAAATTAAACACTCAGATACAAAGTTAGAAACATCAGATTCCATCTGTAGCCAGTAAAAATCTTCAACCAATGTACGTAAAGTAGAAATAATACCTATACTGCCTTGATATGGGGGACAATGAATTTCGTGCAACACAAATGATCTAAATAGAATAGTTATACACAATCTTTTCTCATAAAGCATAAATCCGTCAGAATAAGACAATGAATCTATTGAAATCCAGTTATTTGCAATTAATTTATTCCAATCAGCTTGAAAACTGGGGTCTTGATTATAGGTATCTTTCATAGGGATAAGGGAATCAAAAGATATAACAGAGATATTATGGATACTTGGTCTTCTACTTAAAGCATCGGCAACAACATTCTCTTTTTCGGGTTGGTATTGAATAAGTGGATGAAAACTTTGATAAAAGCAGCCCATTTAATATGATGGTCAGAAATTTGTGGCTGACTAAGGAGATGTTTAATACTTTATTGTGGTCAATTTTGATCATGAATTCGGATCCCATTAAATAGTATTTCCATTGACGTAAAGCTTGTACTACTGCCAACAATTCCTTATCATAGGTAAAATACTTGACTTAAGATGGTTTAAGTTTGTAGCTAGAGTAGGCTATGGAATGTGAATCTTGCATAAGGATAGCTCCTATTCCAGATCCACTAGCATCAGTAACTACTAAGAAGATAGTCTATTAAAGTTAGGTAATTGCAAAATATGGGTATGTGTTAAGGTATGTTTCAGTAAATCAAAAGACTTTTGCTGATTTTCAGACCAATGATACACAATACATTTCTTTAATAATTTTGTCAAATGCAATGCAAGTAATAAAAAATTTATCACAAATTTTTTATAAAAGCTAGCAAGACCTAAGAAAGAACGTAATTCGTGCACATTTTTAGGTATTGGCCAATTCAAAATTGCTTCTATCTTTTTAGGATCAACTTTAATACCATCAGATGAAACAATATGTTCTAAGTATTAATGTGGTTTTGGAAAATTTCACTCTTTTTAGGATTAGCATATAATTGATTTTCTTTCAATAATTTGAAAACCAAAGATAGATATTCATAATGCTCGTTCTCATTCTTACTGAAAACCAATATGTTATCAAAGAAAACAATGACACAATGCTCATGCTTCAAAAATATGCGATTGATCATACGGCTGAATGTAGTTGGTGTATTAGTTAGACCAAAAGGCATAACAAGGAATTCATAATGTCCAAATTGTGTTTTAAATGAAGTTTTGAAAATATCAGATGTGTCCAATCGTACTTGATGGTATCCAGATTTAAGATCTATCTTGCTAAATATTGTGGCCCCTTGTAGCTTATCCATGAGGTTATCTACCCTAGGGATTGGATATCTATTCATGACAGTTATCTTGTTTAGGACACGATAATCAATGCACATTCTATAGGTGTTATTTTTCTTTTTAACTAATAGGACAAGTGCGCTAAAAGAAGAACTACTGGGTCTAATGAGTCCTCGGATTAACAATTCTTTAACTTGGGTTTGAATTTCTTTTTATTCAATTTGATTATGTCGATAAAATGCTTTACATAGTGGTTGAGAACTTGGAATTAAGTCTATTTTATGATCTTCAAGACGTATAGGTGGTAAGCCAGGTGGTAAGTCAGCAGCAAAACAATCGTTAAATTGTGAAAGAAATTGTGCATGCCTAGGATGCATCTGATTTTTCTTCGCTTCAATTTCATTCACCCATATTAAATAGGATTTTCTACATTTTCTTAATACACGTTTAGTTTGTGTATGACGAAGTAATGGAAAAGTATCTAAGGTATGCGTACTATGTAATATGATTTGTTTCCCATTAGAATGAATTGTCATTGAATGCATGGAATAATCTATATCAGGATTATATTTATGACACCAAGGCATTCCTAAAATAATATTACAAGATTGCAATGGCATAACTAAGAAATTTCTGTGCTTAACATAATTGCCATTTTAATTTCTAAGTCATGAACTTCTTGTGTTCCATTGTATCTAATACCTAAGAGTGCAGCCTTGATGCGAGCAAAAAGTAACAAATGGTTGCTTTATTGAGTACAAAGGCTCAGTATAGAGGTGCTTTCTATAGTATCATGTGAGGTGATATGGATGCAAAAGTTATTGGGTGATTTGGATGAAAGGGAAGTGGAACCCAGGAGGAAGAAGCTTGGCAGTGAGAGTTATGGTGGATGGAGAGCAAGAGCAAGAGAGAGAGTGAAACTCAAGGTGGGAACTCCAACAATCACAATGTGTGGCCATGCCTTCCTTTATTCAAAGTGTCACTAAAAGAATAAAGAATAAGTGACTGTGATGGGCGCTCACCACTTGTAGTGTGTAGTGGTGGGTACTGTTAGTGTAGTAAAGTGTAGTAATACACGGGCGGCTAGGCGGAGGTGCCTTTACCCCAACAACCTCCCACTTAAAGCTAAATCTGCCCCAGTGAGAGAGAAAAAAGAAAAGACAGTACAGCATATACAACAGGATGAGGAAAAAGACGTCATCTCATCCAACGCCAACTAAATGGCACTCATAGAATCCGATTGCAGTGTAGGCATAACATCTGTCATACCAAGGCCTGCAATCAAACGGCCTAACCAGATAGCCTCCTTGCAAACCTTTGTGGCTACAGTATACTCGGCCTCTGTAGTAGAAAGGGCCATACACTTCTACGCCTTGGACATCCAAGAGATAGCCCCTCCAACATAAGTGAACACATAGCCAGAAGTGGACTTCCTACTATCTGCATGTCCTACATAATCAGAGTCAATGCACCCCATGACTCCTATATCCTGGCTACCATATCAAATACACATATCTACTATGCCCTTCAGGTACCTCATGATACTCTTCACTGCATCCTAATGTTTCTTGCCAGGAGTAGCCATATAACGTGCCACAACCCCAACTGCAAAAGCAATATCTGGATGAGTGGCTATCATGGCATACATAAGACTGCCCACGACTCATACATAGGGAATCTTGGCCATCTCGACCCTCTACTCATCTATCTACAGACAATCGGCTTGTGAAACCTTCACATGAGAAGGTAATGGATAGCCAATAGACTTAACACCTGTATACAGAAGCGCTCAAGGACTTTATGAATGTACTCCCTCTATGATAGATAGAGTAGTTCTTGAGATCTATCATGCGTAATGCTCATACCAAGTATATGAGAGGCCTATCCCAGATCTTTCATCTTAAATCTCTTCTTGAGCTAAAAGCATGTCATCCACATAGAGTACCAAAATCAATAAGAACCGTCACGGGCTTTCTTCATGTACAAGCATAGATCCATAGCACTGCGGCTGTAGCCTTGTGAGTGCATGAATGCATCAAACTTATGGTACCATTCCCTAGGTGCCTTCTTCAAGTCATATAGACTCTTCTTTAGCTTGCACACTAGGTGTTCCCTGCCAGGGTCTGCAAAGCCCTTATGCTGCTCCAAGTAAATCTCATCATGCAAGTCCCCATGCAAAAAAGCTGTCTTCACATCCATTTGGTATAAGTCCAAGTCAAGTTGTGCAACCAAAGCCAAGACTAAGCATAGGGTGGTCATCTTGACCACATGAGAAAATACTTCATCAAAGTCAACACCATGCTCTTGCTTAAAACCCTTAGCAACCAATCGAGCCTTGTATGTTGGCTTGGGGTGTCTAGGAGTACTTTTCAGCTTGTACACCCACTTGTATGGCAAATATTTCTTACCCTATGGCAAGGAAACCAAATCCCAAGTCTAATTCTTATGCAATGAGTCAAGCTCAGACTACATAGCCCTCTCCCAAGAGTGACAATCACCCTTGTGCATAGCCCTCTCTCAAGAGTGACAATCACCCATGTGCATAGCCTCATCATAAGTGAGAGGCTCTCCTGCATTTGTAACCAATACATAATCCAAGAGGGCACAAAATGGTCAGGAGATCATCTATCTCTAGTAGAATGCCAACCCAGGCTCTGCTGCCTGATCAACATCCTATCTAACATCAGCATGTTTAACATCTGGGCCATGAGCATCAGGTGATGTTGCACATTGTTTGGTTGGCCGTGAAGTGGGCTGAACGGGAGTAGGTGGCTCCTCCTGAAAGATAACTCTACCTACCTCAACCACTTTCTCAGGCTGCATATGCATTTTGTCCTCATGAAAGATGACATCATGGCTGCATATCACTTTTCGCGCTTGCAGATCCCATAGATAGTAACCCATCTCTTCTGCATCTCCATAGCCAATGAAAATGCATTTGACAATTTTAGGATCCAACTTATTGCGTTTGTCCTTAGGCACATGGCATAATACCTCACATCCAAAGACATGCAAATGATCATGAGAGGGGGGCTTACCTACCCATACCTCCTTTGCAACCTAAAGTCAATGCCACTGCTAGGTGACTTGTTAATGAGATGCACTGCAGTAGTAACTACCTCTATCCAAAAGTGCTTTGGTAAGCCGACCTGGCTAAGCATGCTATGGACTCTTTCTTGAATTGTCCTATTCATGCATTCAGCCATACCATTCTGGGGTGGGGTGTAAGAGGTGGTCAACTAATGCTTAATACCCCACTCATCACAAAACTGCTCAAAAGCACATGATACATAATCCCATTATCTGAATGTAGGCATTTTAGCATTTTCCCAGATTGGTTCTTTGCTAATGCAAGCCAATGTTGAAATGTGTCTAAGACATTGGATCTTATCTTTATGGGATAAGCCCAAGCCTTACATGAGTAATCATCTATGAAACTAACAAAGTACTTTATCCCATCGAGTGACTGAGGGGGCATGGGCCCACATACATCTGAGTGCACAAGAGCCAAGGGCTCACCCATGTGTTTCTTACCAGACTTTTTATGCGTATTTCTAGTCTACTTTCCATACAAACAATGATCACAAGAGTCAAAATGCAAAGAGTCAAAATGCGAAAGATATTGCAAAGCATGGAGCATTTTCATTCCTTTAAGGGACATATGCCCCAAATGAGCATGTGCCAGAGGGATACATGGGGGATAGAACCCATAGACAAAACATGATCCAAGGTAGCTTTAGATACAAGTAAGGGATAGGGGCTGCCAGACTTGGCACCTCTTGCAAGCACAAGCCTGCTATGAGTAATCTTCCATGCAGAGTCTCCAAAAGACACAAAATACCCTATATCATTTGTCAAGAATCGCGTGGTGGGGGGACTTGCTCAAGATGCTGTGCCGAACACACATAGAATGCACAAGGAGAAGCTCACTCAAGAGACAAGAAGAGAGGATGCCAAAACGTTTTCTTGTTGGTTTCTTCTTCTTCTTCCACACTCCTTACAATGTACACAAAGTATAGATAAGATACAACATAAAGGAAAGTGGCCTACTAAGTCAAACAATGCATAACCAACTACACTAGTCGACTGGCGCTATAACTATGCCAGCTGCTGTAAATAGGTGTAACAACCTGAAAATAATAAGTAATGAGTTAGTGGCCATGTGAGAGTCATAATGACCACCGACGTGCTAAGTGTAGACATGTGGACCCATCTAACCAAGCGGTCCATCATTAATGTCCGCATGTGTTGAGCTTGTCATCTCAACACTCCCCCTCAAGCTCAACTGCATCTCTGCAACTCCAAGTAAGCTTCGAAACTTTTGAAGCTTCTCTGTACCCAATGCCTTCGTGAAGATGTCAGCTATCTAATCCTGTATGCTAACATACACCAAGTTAATCTCACCTGCTAGTATCTTCTCTCTCACAAAGTGGTAGTGTACCTCAATATGTTTTGTCCTGGTATAGAACACAAGGTTCTTAGCCAACTATATACTACTCATGTTGTCACAATAAATGACAACTGGACCTTCCACCTGCACATCTAAATCAACCAATAACTTTTGCAACCATACTACCTCACATGCTGCAACATCAGCACCTCTATACTCAGCCTCTGTACTCGACAAAGCAACTGTAGATTGCTTTTTGCTGCTCCAAGTAACTGCTGCACTACCAAGAGAGAACATGTATCCGCTGGTAGATATTCTATTAGACATACTACCAGCTCAATCTACATTTGTGTATCCAAACACCTGTATATCTGTACCTGCCTCATAGAAAAGTCCATAATGTAATGTGGACTTCACATATCTCAATATGCGTCTGACTACATCTAAATGTGGCTTTTTAGGTACTTGCATAAACTGACTCACAAGACCAACAGTGTAGCTCAAGTCTGGCCTTTTAATGGTCATGTAGATCAAACTCTCCACTATCCTCCTGAACATAGTAGGGTCTTCTATCTCATCCCCAACATCAGTACTCAACTTTACATTCTGCTCCAACGGGACTAAAAGTGGTTTGCATGCTGTCATACCATACTTGGACAACATATCCAAGCCATACTGTCTTTGGGACAGCCATATACCATCATCACATCTGATCACCTCAATACCAAGGAAGTACCTTAGCTCACCTAAATCCTTCATCTCAAACTTCTTCCTCAAAAAGTCCTTGACTTCAACAATCCCACTATCACTATCACCTGTAATAATCAAGTCATCCACATAGATGACTATGATGACCAAACCTGCATCTCCCTTTCTCACATAAAGTGAGTGATCATCATCAGAAACATAAAAGCCAATATTGACAAGATACTCTCTGATCTTGTCAGACCATGCTCTAGGTGCTTGCTTGAGCCCATAGAGCGCCTTCTTCAACCTGCACACATATGTGGGATGCTCTAAATCTTCATAACCTGCTAGCTGATCCATATACACTTCTTCCTGCAGATCACCATGCAAGAAGGCATTCTTCACATCCATTTGCTGCAACCTCCAACCTTTGGCTACTGCCAAAGAAATCACACATCTGAAAATTGCCATCCTAGCAACTGGACTGAAGGTTTCATCATAATATATGCCATATGTTTAGTTATAGCTTTTTGCAACTAGCCTAGCTTTGTACCTACTAATAGAACCATCTGCATTGTGCTTAATCTTATAAACCCACTTACATCCAATAGCTTTCTTGCCCTTCGGCAATGATACTAGATCCCAAGTCTTATTGGCCTCTAATGCAGCCATCTCCTCATCCATTGCTACATCCCAATGAGTATGACCAACAACATCCTCAAAAAAAGTGGGCTCAACATCCTCAACTAGTTTCACCATATAAGCATAATGGTGAGCTACATAGCCTTTAAAACCAAATCTTTTAATAGGGTATCTGACCCTACTAGATCTGCGTACCACCGAATCACTCAATGGAGCCTTTATATTACTATGAGCTCTCTGTACACCTGGTGTCCTGACAGAAGGAATGCCAAGCTCATCATCCAATCTCTCTGAGCCACTGGAGTCTCCATCAAGAACTGCATCAATGCCATCTGAAACTTTATTCTTTCCTTTTTCTTTATCTGTAGTGCTACTAGATGCACCTGAAGATGTAGAGCTACTCCTTAGTCTCCTAGACCAAGGACTACCAGATGATGTGTCTGGTCCACTAAGAGTCCGTGATTCTTGCTTTTCAGCATGCACATGAGTGTCATGATCATTATCATCATCCAATGTATCACCACTAGATGCATACCAACTGCTTATTTCATCAAAGATGACATCCCTGCTCACTCTGAACTTACATGTGACAGGGTTATAACAGCGATACCCTTTCTACTCTAAAGAGTATCCAATAAAGACACATTTTTCTGCCTTTGGATTAAGCTTCTTCCGTAGCTCATCTGGCACATGAACATATGCAACACAGCCAAATGCCTTCAAGTGCGATACATCAGGCTTCTTGCCAGTAAAGCATTCTTCAGGAGTCATCCCATGAATTGCAGCTGTGGGAGTTCTATTCATAATATAAACATCAGTATGAACACCCTCAGACAAAAAATGCTTAGGCATATTCTTTTCAGCCATCAAGGCACGTGCAACTTTAGCAATATGCATGTTTTTCCTTTTTTCAACCTCATTTTACTGTGGGGTATACCTGCATGTGAACTATCTCTTTATCCCATGAGACCTCAGAAAATCATTGAACTCATTCGAGAGGTACTCTCCCCCTCCATCTGACCTCAAGCACTTTACTTTCAAGCATGTTTCTCTTTCAACTGCAGCCTTGAAAGTTCTAAAGTGCTCAAACACTTCACTCTTTTCTTTCATAAAATATACCCACAACTTTCTAGAACAATCATCAATGAATGTGACAAAGTATGAACTGCCTCCAAGAGATATATTTTGTGTAGGCCCCCAAATGTCTGTATGCACAACATCAAGGATATTTCTGCTTACATCTCTATCATGTGAAAAGGGTTGTCTTGCCTGCTTACCAAACTGACATGCTTCGCATACCTTATGAAATTTTGCAACTCTAAATGTAGGCAAACCTGTAACCAACCCTTTGGATTGCATTAATTTCAGCCTTTGTACATTTGCATGTCCAATGCGTTTGTGCCAAATTTCAATATCTGCAGCAACATCTTTTCCTTTAGCATACATAGCAGCATTCATAGTAGGAATTCCAACATCTAGAGTAAACATACATCCAACTCTACTTCCCTTTGCAACTAACCTGTACTTGTCATTGAAGTCTTCTACAAAGCAGCCTTTTGCATTAAATCTAACTTGCAGCCCTTGCTCTACCATCTGACCGACTGACACCAAGTTCTTTGTAATAGATGGCACATGTAATATATCTAACAAACTCTTTGTCTTACCATCATGCAAGGACAAGGGAACTTTTTCAATGTGTGAAATTGGGTGGCATGAATCATCACCCATATGCACATAACCTGCATTTTGCAAATCCTAAATCTCTCCAAACCATTTTGCATGGCTGGTCATATGATTGGATGCACCTGAATCAACATACCAAACATCATCATGTATTCCCTTTCCTGTAACAGCATTCAGCATATGCTGCATAACAAACAAATGTTCATTTTTGTCTTCATTCTGTCGTGAAGACGATGCATAGTTTCCTTGCTGCAACTTACCACTGCGAATATCATCTTTCTTAACATAATGTTGGGCTGCAATATGACCTATTTTTCCACAATAGTAACACACAATACCAGAGTTATTAGAATCTCTATTCTGCCATCCACCTCTTCCTCTAAAGCTCCCCCTGCCTCTGAAGTTACCACGACCTCTTGAAACCTGCATATCGCCAAATTGTTGATTCAATCAGTTTTGCTGGTTGTCACTACCACGTCTTGTACCACGGCCTCTTGAAGAGAACCTGCCACATCCCCTTCCTGAACTGGAGTAGAAATCTTGGACCTATTTACCACTTCTTTCAGATGTCTCACTCTGTATGTTGATCTCTTCAGTGATCATAAGGGAGACCAACTCATCGAAATCTAGAAATGGCTTTCTAACATATATGGAAGTTACAAAAGACTTCAAAGCCTTTTCATTGTTAAGTCCATCCAAGGTAGACGACACCAAATCATCATCATCGAACATTGCATCAATCGTTGCCAAGGTATCTGCAATGCTCCTTACCTTCAGTGCATACTCATTGATAGACATCTTCCCTTTCTTCAATGTATTCAACTCTTGCTTAAGTTGAATATTTCGTGCCTTTGTATTTATGAAAAACATACTTTCAAATATGGTCCAAGCTACATATGAATTCTCTGCATTTCTAATATGTCCCAGCATATTATTGTCAATTACTGCAGACAGCCAATACATGACCTTTTTGTCTTTTGCATTCCATTCCTTGCGTGCCTTTGTCTCTTCTACAATTGGAGGATCACTCACCTCTGGCTCCTTTTCTTCACTTGACACAAACTCATAGAGGCCTTTTCCAATAAGGAAGTTCGTGACACGGAACTTCCATGAAGGGTAGTTGTTCTTGTCGAGCTTCTCAATGATGGGGTTTCCACTGTTCTCTGCCATTATCACAAAACTAATACCAAACAGTAAGCAAATCTTCTGCAACCCTCAACCTGTAGTGCACAGCAATACACCAGACAACCTTTTTCACTGTCTGCTTAACAATACATGCAATCTGCAAAACCTGTTTGCAGATAAACCTTGTGTCTATTCACTAATAAACACCTTTGAACTTACAGATCTGAAATCTATAACCTGTGCATATGTATACGGCAGACATAGCTAAAATTGCAGGGTATCTCAAACTATTTTCTGCAACCTTGCGGCTCTAAAACAGGGCCTGAAATGACCTCAGATGGCAAAATCTGCAGAATATACAGCGCTCTTTGCGCACACCAAATCTCATTGCAATATGAGATTTTTGCTCTGCCCTGCTTCTGGTGCCTCCATAGGCACTGTCCAAGAGAAAGAGTGGAAGAATGGGAGAGCTTCTTACCCATGGCTTGCTTGCTCAAACCTTGGTTCTTCTCATTCACTTCAGCCTTCGAAATCAGCCTCTTTCAGTGGCGCGACTCTGATACCATGTCAAGAATCATGTGGTGGGGGGACTTGCTCAAGATGCTGCGCCGAACACACACAGAATGCACAAGGAGAAGTTCACTCAAGAGACAAGAAGAGAGATTGATGCCAAAACGTTGTCTTGCTGGTTTCTTCTTCTTCTTCCACACTCTTTACAATGTACACAAAGTATAGATAAGATACAACATAAAGGAAAGTGGCCTACTAAGTCAAACAATGTATAATTGACTACACTAGTCGACTGGCGCTATAACTATGCCAACTGTAAATAGATATAACAACCTGAATATAATAAGTAATGAGTCAGTGGCATGTGAGAGTCATAATGACCACCGACGTGCTAAGTGTAGACGTGTGGACCCATCTAACCAGGCGATCCATCATTAATGTCTACATGTGTTGAGCTTGCCATCTCAACATCATCAAGCTGTCCAACTGACATAAGGCCACGATTCAATGCAGGTACATGGCGTACATCATGCAAAACAAAAGAACTGCTAGAAGGAAATTGCAGCCTAACATCTCCAATGCCCACAATGTCAAGAGACCTATCATCACCAAGACGCATAGAACTAGAGATGGCACGATAGGTATGAAACCAATCTCTACAGGGTGTCACATGAAATGACGCACCCGAATCCAAAAGCCAGCACTGTGCATACATAGAATGTATCTCAGAAGCCTATAAGGCATCACATGAAGAAGCTGCAAGTATGTAATCATCATCTGAATCAGTGGCCTGCATGACATTAATCTCTTCTATCTTCACACTAGACTTTGCAGGTACAATACTGTGCTCAGAAGACTTTTCCTGCACTTTCTCTTTTCCCTTTTCCTTGCGCTTATCATCACGCATCTTATAGCACTGCAGCCTATTATGTCCTGCTTTTCCACAATAATGACAGGTTAGATTAGACTTTCGTCCATAGGACTTACTGCGACCATGTGATTTGGACCTGGACTTCTGAGAGTCCCTGTCCTTATGATCATTATCATGCCTGCCATGCCTACCACCTCTAACAGTCAATGTATGTGAAGAGCGGGAAGCATTATTGTTTCTCCTGTTGATTTCCTTAGTCAATAAAGTACTCTCAATATCTTTGATTTTCAGCCCATCAAGCTTGCTCGTGCATATGGTAGTATGGGAGACATCCCATGATTCAGGCAAGGTGCCAAGCAGAAACAACGGGTGCAAGTTGTCTTTGAACTCAATACCCTGTGACAAAAGATTCTTCATGATAGCATGAAACTAACTGAAATGAGATGATAGGGATGCCCCCTCCTTCATGAGAAGGCCCATTAACTGCTTCAGCCAATACATCTGTGACACAAGATGCTGCTGCACATAAAGCTCTTGAATTTTCTCCCATAAGTCCCATGCACTATGATTCTCATCTTCAACAACATTATGATGGACCTCTTCTGAGACTGACAAAATAATGGTAGACTTGCATAGCTCATTAACTTCCATCTAAACATCATCATCCATATCCTTAAGTTTAACACCCTTGAAATGCAAGGGTTTAATTTGCAACTTTTGCACCAAAACCTGCCATATCTGGGACTTCCAATACCCATAGTTAGTACCATCCAACTTGGCAATGTTAAAGAGAGCTGTGTCTTTCAGATGACCAGCCATACTATCCCAAAGGAAGACAAAAAGCAAAATTGCAGGTTGCTGTAATTAGTAGAAAATGCAGTAAAACCATTGCTAAAACTGGCTTAAAGAGTGGATATCACCAAGAGAATCACTTGTTCACCAAATATGACCAAGATAACATCAAATAGTAAGCATTACCCTCATAAAAGTGCTTAAAATTTGCAGATTTTAGCTTGCTGGAATAAATGACAGCAGTATGTAAAATTGTCCCAAAGTGAAGCAATCACTGATACATATGTCACTGCAACTGCCAGCTAGCAAGATACATCCAACAGTGAGTGTCAAGGGGCAAGAAGGTACCAAGAATTGTCAAACCAATAACTTGTTAGGCAAGAGACATCTCATAGGTCTAGAAGACATGCATGTAATGGGTCTCGAGGTAAGAGAAGAAACCAAGCACAAGCACAATTGATAGAGCAAGAAGCTCAACGCATAACCATCCAAGATGCATACAAAACTGACAAACTTGTGACAGAGATAGGTGCTTGCCCCAATAGGCATATCAAATCAGCCCACTACAGACTAACTGCAGACATAAAACTCTCAAGAGAGCAAATGCATGTAATTGTCCCACAAGATCAAGCTCAAGTGTAAGTAAGACTCTGTGTACATTCGAATATACCAAGAGACTCCCATTGGAAGTAAAGTCAGATGCAAATAGAGCAAGCAACAGTCAAATACATCAAGTACATAGCATCAGACATGCCAAATCCTAGTAGGGTACACTCGGAGCATAAATCTTAAGCTATCTCAAACCCGTAAAGCATAAGCTTGAAAGCATTCAAATATCATGTAATTGACAACCAAATGTAATTCCCAATAGGTCCAAAATTCTCAAATACATTTGAAGACGAAGTTCCAAGTGACTCTCAAGCATGGGCAAACCAAGTGGCATCCATATCTGACCAAAGCATGAATGCAAGAAGCCTAAATGTCAAGCAGTGACAATAGGCATAAATCAGTCCAAAGCATGCCAACTCAAGCAAAATGCCAATGAATGAAGACCAAGGCGGAGCCTAATCCAAGCTCAAAAGCATTCCATAATCAAAAAGAAGCATTGGACAATCTCCAAATACATCGGTATGATCATTCAAATCTCCGGTAAGCACCCCGGATCCAAGAACCAATGCATACACCAAGTAAATGAGCTTCAGCCCGCTGTATTATAGCAGCATATTTATGTCAAATGAAGCTCAATTAGTGCCCAATTCTTCTCCAAATCAGTCCCAAAGCATAGACATAGCATCCCATAATATCCAAACATCACCGGGCATCAATAGGCATCAAACGGGCAATGCCAAGAAGCATCAAACAGTAAATGTCAAGTGTTGCCCTGTTTTGTACAGCAATGGCTAAAGGGGGAAGCACTCGAATCGATCATCGGGATCCAAGAACTAATGCTAGGGAGTCCAACAATGATCGAGAAGGTTGCCAAGAGTCTCAAGAAGCTGGGGAAGAAGCGGGAAGAGATCAGCCCAGCCCCCTAAAAATGTGCCACATTTTTCCTAGTTGTTCCTGGGGGTTGGGGGGTCTTCAGCAGTGCTTTGGAGCACTTGGAAATGTTGAGGGGGACTTGGATGCAACCCTGGAAGGTGCCAATGGAAGGTCGGAAGCTCGAGGAGGAGGCGGGAGATCAAAACATACCTGCAAATGAAGGTGCCATGGCTGCCATTGATGCTCGGGTTGAAGCTCTTCAAATCCAGGCTGAAGAGAATGCCGAGCAAGTTCCAATACCTTTTCTCTGATACCAGTTGAAAGGGAAGTGTAACCCAAGAGGAAGAAGCTTGGCGGTGAGAGCTATGGCGGATGGAGAGCAAGAGCAAGAGAGAGAGTGAAACTCAAAGTGGAAACTTCAACAACCATGATGTGTGACCAGGCCTTCCTTTATTCAGACTGTCACTAAAAGAATAAAGAATAAGTGACTGTGACAGGCGCCCGCCACCTGCAGTGTGCAGTGGTAGGTACTATCAGTGTAGTAAAGTGTAGTAATACATGGGCGGCTAGGTGGAGGCGCCTTTACCCCCAACATTGGATATGCAACAAGATGGTCTAGTTGCTATTTAGAGTGACAACATTAGCAGCATACAATTAGCTAGGAACCTAGTGTTCCATGCTAGGATAAAACACATTGAGTGTATTACCATTTTGTGCGAGAGAAGGTCCTTAGAGGTGAGATTGACTCGATATGTGTCACTACACAGGATTAAGTAGTTGACATTTTCACAAAGGCATTGGATACGTAGACGCTTTGAGGATTTTGAAGGCATTGGGTATAAAGAATCTTTCAGGGTTTCAAATCTTACTTGGAGCTACAGAGATGTAGTTGAGCTTGAGGAGGAGTGTTGAGATGACAAAGCTCAACACATGCAGACATTGATGATGGACTACCTAGTTAGATGGGTCTATATGTCTACACTTAGCATGTTGATGGTCAATATGATTCTCACATGGCCCGTGAGTATCACTTATTATATTTGATTATTTACACCTACCTCATTAGCATAGTTATTGCACCATTAAATTAGTATAGCTAGTTATATATTATTTGACTTAGTAGGCCACTTTCCTTTATGTTTTTTATTATCTAAACTTTGTCTACATGGTATTTAGAGAAGAAGGAAGAAAAAAAAAATTTGACCTCCATCTATCTTCTTTTGTTCTTGAGAGAGTTTCTTATTATATGGTATTATATGTGTTTAATGCATAGCTCAATGGAGTACACCCACCATGTGATTCATGAAAATAACTTCACATGCTAGGTACCAACTCTTAATGCATTGAAAGTATCCCAAGGTTTCCTCTATCCGTATAATATTGAAAACATACATAGTTCATTAAAATTATTTTAGATGGATCACTAATGCCCACAACTGCCTATTCTCATCTATAACATCCTCATTAGCCAAATATTTGCAAGCCTTAGATCTAATTGTCAAATAATTTTTTGAAAATCTACATAAGGACTTAGCCATGTTTTCCAAAAGCCAAACAAATGATTATTGGATAATACAAAGCCAATATGAATTTTCTCATAAATGTATCTATTCAAATGTACTTTACCCATATCTTTGATATCACATCATGTTATGAGGCAATACCACATGAGGGACCTTTCGGTGTGGTTGAATCTATTGTTGTTCTAGTTGGATATGCTAAGAAAATTGGATACATTGGATTTACAAACTCACAGAATTGCATGAAAATTGATAAAGAAGACAAACACATCTAGATCACACTAGAAAGATTTTTTGAACTCGAACAAGGTGCCCTTGCTAATTGCTTTGTCAAAGTGTGGAAAAAATTTAAGCAATGAATCAAAGGTGTTCCTGTGGGTTATCATATTTTGTCATATAGTATAATATATATATGTGCTTCTTTGAGATTGAATTTGTGAGAAAATTGTAGAGGATTAAAAAAATTTATGCCCTCAAAGCTTTTAAATTTTCCTTTAGATGTATGGATAACTTATGATTTATTAAGAATCAATTTACTATAAAATATTTACAATATGAAAAATAATTAATAGAGGATAATCCCATGATCTTATATCCCTTACATATCATATCAATCAAGAATAGATTCAACACATATCGAACCACATAACTAAACATAGACATGTAACTCATTGGACCAAATGACGGATAATATTTACAAGATGATAGATATTTAATAGAGGGTAATCCCATGAGCTTATATCCCTTACATATCATATTAATTAGGAATAGATTCAACACATGTGGAACCACATATCTAAACATAGGCATCTAACTCATTGGATCATATATTGGTGATTACCTTACTACGATAGCATGAAAAAAGTCAAGTTATCTTGCAAAAGTGTAAGTTACATCCATGAAATCAACAGTGGACTAAAAGATGTGTCCCAGAAGGAATGCGTTTCCTAAATTTTACCTATAATCTATAATGCATCGCAAGCATGTATCACTTATCTAGATTTGTTGTATCTGAGATACTTGTTCCCTCACAATTACCAACCAGATCAAAAATTACCTAAAGAAAATGAAAATTTCCTACTATTCATATAAACATAAATGAAGCCATCAATCTACTTGGTGGGGAGTAGGGCTACTTTGTAGGCCTTACTCCTCACCTGACCCTACCCTTGAGAATGGGGTCACACACACACACACTCTCTCTCTCTCTCTCTCTCTCTCTCTCTCTCTCTCTCTCTCTCTCTCTCTCTCTCTCTCTCTCTCTCTCTCTCTCTCTCTCTCTCTCTCTCTCTCTCGGTGGGCCTTACTTCTCACCTTGTGACCCTACCCTTGGGAATGGGGTGGGACACACACACACACTCTCTCTGTGTGTGTGTGTGTATGTGTGTGGCATGAAAGCCCACATCTCTCTATCAATGGTTTTCCACTAAATAAATAGATTAAACCAAAACCATCTTCTCTCTCTTTCACAAAAATAGAACCCATCACTTCCCCTTTGATTGCATATGCCCTATGTTCTCTCCCCTTGAATTTTATAGCTTGATCTTCCTCACTAATCATGGATGCATCATGACCTACAACTATAAAACATGGATCACACTCTTGCTCAACACACGTCTTTATCTTCTACTTGATCTTCCCCATAGGTCATGGATGCAACATGAATTACAACTATAAAAGCTAGATCATGGTCCTAATCAACACATGTCTTTATACTATTTAGCTTTTTACTACTTTTTTCTATTCTTCTTCCATGGCAATGTCAACTGGTTTAAGGAATTTGGCTATCATCACATCCTCTAGCAACTAGGTTTGTCTCATCCCTTCATATTCTATCACATGCCTATAATGGTAAATCAAGAAGATGGCTTCCCTATGCCATGCCCTTGATTTTATCTCAGAGTTTTTGGTATATCATTCCCATAGAGGTGGTCTAATGTTATTAGAAACTCATTAGTTAACAATTGATTCTTTATTGGTTCTTGCAAGTAGAAATTCTACAAAAATCATGATTGATTTTATTTACTTGAATTGCTTCTTTGATATGCATAATGTGTTTTGATTGGCTTCTTCATGAATTGATTTTGCAAGCCTCCCTATTTGTACCATTTCAAATTTTCTATGTATAACAAATTAATATCCTCATGCATACTTCTTGTTGCTAAAAATGAAAAATGAATCATCTTTGCTCTGGGAAAGACACATCAGGATTTACACCTATATTTGAACTAATTGAACCTTTCTAGTTGTACAATGGTCAGAAAATTTAGTTACAAGGAGAGATTCTACATAAATCATGATTGATACGCTTCTATGATCTTATTCGATTGGTACCCTCATGCATAATACCTATTGCTAAAACTTAAAAAAAGGTTCATGCTATTGTGTACAAGAAAGAAGAGCATGTGGAAGAGCCGATTGACCTTGAGGAGGGGTATTGTCTGGTGATAGAGCAAGGCTTGGCTCTCACAGTGCCATCATTTTCAAAAAAGCCAATCTTGGACAAACCCAATCTCGCCTCCTTGATGCCTATAGAGATAGAGTATGTACAATACTTGGTATTGTATGTCTAATATGATAGAGCATTTGGAGATAAAGGAGGAAGATCTCTTTTTGAATCTCATTAGAGATTCAATGGATGACATCTTTGATTATGATTATGTCGATGTGAATCCAACAATGGCAGAGGTTGGAAGGTATGATGATACTAGTGTAGACACATTGAGTGCAATCATAGCTACCTAGGGGGACATTGCTACAACTAACATTTTTTCTACTAATTTTGAAGCTTTTTAGCATGACCTCTTTGGATAGAGGCCCAAGATTTCAATGATGAGTGAATTTCTTTATCCCTATGTTCAAAAGAGTGCATCATTAACACATGAGGAGTTGAAGGTGCACGATGAGCTTGAGAAAGTAAGTTCTCCAAGTTTGATCTATGATGTTGTGAGACAAAACTTAATCAGGGGTGCATTGGGTCAGAAGGATTCCATAGATGAAGTTTGGTCGAGAAATGTGACTTGTATGGCACTAATCCAAAGTTTGGTGTTTGTGGCAACTTTCAAAACACCCCCCAATCAAGTTTTATTTGCAATCTAATAACTTTACGTCAATTAATAATCATAATTTTATTTAGAAAATGTGATCCATGAAATACTTTACATTGATGAGTTTGCATTTCGTCAAGGAGTATCTAGGCATACAGACCAATGCAAGGACTTTGCTCTGAAGGAGTATATTAGCCACCTTATTGCTGATGTTATCATCTTCCACATGAAGTGCTCACCTAGAGGGGATGAGACAATAATGAAGATTTGAGCATTGCTAAAGTTTACACCATTCTGACCATGCCTAAAACCTCTAGTGTAGAGAAGATGGTTTCATGTAGCACAAGAACCTTCTCTACTTGTTCAATGAAGTGTGTGGTGTAGCACTCTATAGAGTTGCTACTTTGGGTGAGCTTCACAAGATGTCTAACCCCATTATCTTGCAAGAAGATTTAAAGGGCAAGGGCATTGTATTTGAGTCAAAGAAACCATTATTGTTTGCAACTAAAGGCCCCTCGTCTTTACCATCAAAGAAATGCTATAATTTTATAGCCAATATACAATAAGAAGATTCACATTTAAGTTGAGAGTGAAGATTGAAAATAAAAACTTTGTTCATATTTCAAAGCTAGTACAATAATTTTTAGCTACACAAAGTCACATGTCCTATGCATGTCAAGGACACTTGTCCAAAAATATAATATTACGAACAATATTCATTCCATTGGAGTTAATGCATCTTTCAATGCCTGGATTTCCTAACAAGTTAAAAGTCTTTGAGGGTTATACTAACACGTTGGGCATGTAGTACACAATGTTGAGCATCAGTTAGGGGAAGGGTTTGGTGCTACTTTGGGGCCTAGACGGGGTCCCGAGCGGGTATCCGAAGGCCTATCTTGGCCTTATGATAGAAACTACCTCCAGCTTTATTTTTGGTATAGATCTTGCACAATCTCATGAAAAACTTTTGAGAAACTAGTCTTTGGAAAGATCAGACCAAAATATTATTGGTACTTCTTAATTTCTCTCAAGGCTATTGTAACTAGTCTCGGCCACTTGCTCTTCTTGTAGGGATGTTGAGGAGAAACCCTCTTAAGGTAGCTTGAGAAAGCTAGGTTAGATTGAGAAGTGGGTTGTCCATTGGTAGGATGTGAAGTGATGCTGTCAAAGATGGCATCCAATCTAGTAGATGCCCCATTGAGTTGAAGGGGCTTTAAGAGAAAGCTTCTTTGTCGCTACTATCTTTTATCTACCCATCTTTCCTACACCGCAATAGATTGGAAATTTTAATGAATAAAATATATAGTGAAGCGCTAATATTCATTCAATTTTCTTCGCTTCTCCTATTAGCCATTCTATTTTGTAGATGATGTGATGTGATGATATCATGATTGTTTTTTTGCAATTGCTTGGTAGGTTATGAACACATGCATTCTCTTTATCATTGCACCAACTACTACAATTAAGCTATCAATTTTCACCCTCACACACATATTTTACGAAGTTTATAATTCCTTTAAAAAATAAAAGGTTTATTAATTATGGCATCAATTGGAGATATGGTAATGGAGGTAAACTAAAAAGGCACAAATATACACATAGAGATTGACCACACAAATATGTTAATGAAAATAGGGATTTGATGGTTGTAGAGGTAGACTTAAAAATCATGGATAGATAGACAAAGATGTTAATAGTATTAGGGTGCTTGATTCTATGGAGGTAAATCAAAGAGGCACAAATAGGTAGAGAAATGTTAATGGAAATAAGGGTTTTGATATCTATGAAGGTAGAATAGAGAGGAAGAAACATTAACATTGGACTATATCATTGCATCTTTCGTATCTAACTCATCTTAAATAATTATCTCCACCATTTCCACAAAGCATATCAATAACACACACACACACACACACACACACACACACACACACACACACACACACACACACACACACACACACACACACACACACACACACACACACACACACACACACACACACACACACACACACACACACACACACACACACACACACACACACACACACACACACACACACACACACACACACACACACACACACACACACACACACACACACACACACACACAAACAAATTCTGAAGATAACAAGAAATAAACACTCAAAATTTTTCAGTTAGTTAATGTCAAGTCTTAACAAAAGCCAAAGAATATGAGTTTAACTTGTAGCTAAGAAAGATAGCTATATTGAAGGGAAAAATATATTGCTTTTCTATAGTCCACAACTAAATTCTAGAATTACTTTCACGAAGATGTAACTAAAAGCACAATGTTTTATATTTGCATCTATGTAAATTTATCTAATTTTCTTTTATAAAGTAGATATGGCTATACAAAAAATGTGTATATACAAAATTTTCCTCTAAGCCATGCATTCTACTCAACACCTCAACATTGTTGAAGCTAGAGCTCATTGTCATTTTCATATATGTAGATGCATCATCGTAATCTGCTAGTTATGTTCCTAAAGCAAAGATAAAAACACAAGAAATTAAAATCAAGGAAAATGCTAAGAATAAGCTCAATAAGACTTTATTTTTAGTCATTTAATGTAGCAAGCAACATTAAATGAGAGAAAAAGTGACGTTCCTTTACCTATCTGAACGGTCCTTTACAAATTCATTGAAGATCTTCTAATCATTTTCATCAAATCTCCTATACTTTCGTGGACTAAGAACTGCATCATGGACATAAGTTTAGTAGTGTCCATGGCACGCTTTGGCTCTTGTGTTGTGGAGATGGTGGCGGTGGTCTGAGGTGTGAGAGTTGAAGGGAGGGGATGCAACGGGACTTTGCCCTTTCCTTGAACAATTGGGGCTAATGCAATAATATCGCTTGGTTCGCCTTCGTGCTGTGGGCTCAAGGTGGCCATTTCTTTGGCACCATGGGTCTCCTCCACAGACTAGTGCATGGACTTGGCCATGTCTTCATCCTCCTTTCTTCTTAGCTTCTCAACCTCTTCTTCTGCTCTTATTTTTCTCTCCTCCTTAGATCTTTGTGATTCTTCTCTCGCCATCTTCATTTCTTTCTCCTCTTTCCTCCTTTGTTCTTCTTCCACCCTTTTGGATTCTCTTTGGGCTCTTTTTAGTTTAGCTCGTTCTTCTTTCATCATCTCCTCCCTCCTTTGTTGCTGGGGCTTCGTGGCCTTCTTCTTCTGCTGTGCCCTGGCCTCCTTCTGGGTAGTCTGCACTTCCTCCTCTCCCTGGTCGTTCACTAATGGTTCTCTCGCTGGATTGCTCTATGTTAGGGTGCAGCGACTGATCGGGTGTCTCTCCCACTTCTTCCTCAACTCCTTCTGCCTCCCTCCCTGCTTCTTGAATGATTGTTGTCAAGACCCCACCAAATTTGATTGTGGAGGCCTTGGAGGAAGACTTCTTGCGCGTTGACCTAGCCAGTGAGGCTGGGGACTTACTCCCCTCTTGCTGGTGGTGCACTCGTGGCTAGGACGGCAGCCAACTTCTTGATGGTTTCAAGACAAACCCATTCCAATCTACTTCCTTAGGGGACCCTATGGCTATGGTCTCTAGCAGTGGCACACCAATAATTCTTATTGGGATGTCTGCTAGACTTATCCCATCCACCATGTACACATCATTCTTATTCACACCAGCATTACGTACACATCTCTTTGATTGCATTTTTCTTTCTTGGGGGCCAAACCTAGGGCCTTCTCCACCATTGCAACACTTAGGGGTATTTCCAATTGTGTTTTTCTTCTCCTATCCTGACTATTATTGTGCCAAAGTTCCTTGAATCATCAAAGCTCCTTAGGAATTCTGTGCACATGCCGTTGTCTACTACTTGAATCATCAAAACAGGTTGGTCCTAAGTAGCTCTATCGGTGGCATAACAGGCTTTGGTGGAGCCTTGCTGCCCTTGCTAAAAGCTGTCATGATTTGAACGTTGCCAATGGAAAGTTGAATACACTATAGGTCGTAATCTACATTGCAATGTGCTTGCTTCTTGAAAGTGCATCCTAATAGTGATTCTTGACCTGCATCCTTCGTATTTGGCAATACATAGAAGATGACTAGTAGGCTCTCAGACTCAATAGAGACTACAATCTTACACCTCCCTAGGATTGCATATGAATTGCCCCCGAAAGTGGGCTGAGTTTAGCATTAGTGGATTGCAGCTGTGGTTGACCAATGAGGGTCCAATGAGCGTGAGTCAATACATTGAAGTCAGCTCCCTCATTAATCAAAGCATCAAATGTGTATGTGCACTAGGTGGTGACCGTGATGCGCAGGTATGCTGGTGCTACTACCTCCTCATCCTCATCCTCTAGTTTTGTGATGGTGGCTCGTGGACATTGACAAGGGCTTTTAGCATAGGGGCCTCATGTAGTGGATGTGTGGGAGGGTAATTTCATTTTTTTCTTGGGACCCATTATTGAGTAGAGCAAAATAAGGTCTCCCTACTCAAAGTCGTGTTGTTTGACGTGCTTGTCAAACCACATATTTCGTCGTGCTTTCTCACAAATTAGGGCGTGGGTGGCTATGAGTCGAGTCTCAGAGAGTCATTCCAATTCCATGAGACTTTTGGTCCAAGATTCCTTCCCTTCCCATCTCTCCTGTATTGCTATCCGCAAGCTAGGAACAAAGAATTCTAATGGCAAGATGGCCTTAGTCTCATAGGATTAGCCTAAAGGGCGTTTATCCCACAACCATTTTATAGGATGTTCGATAGGCCCATAATGCTACCATAAGTTTGTTGTCCCAGTCACTTCGCAAGGTAGAAACTACCTTCGTAAGGACATTGACTAAGATCTTGTTCGTGGATTCTTCTCGGCCATTAGCTTGAGAGTAGTAGGGTGAGGATTTCCTATGGATGATTAAGAAGGTTGAGAGCAGGTGGGCAATCACCTCATTGATGAAGTGAGTGCCTTGGTTGCCTACTAATTTGATAGGGCAACCAAATCATGAGATAACCTACTCCCATAAGAATTTTGCTATGGTCCTAGCATCATTCTTCCTAGTGGCTCGTGCCGTAGCCCATTTCATAAGGTAGTAAGTTGCTATGATGTATCTAGCCTATGAGTATTGTGTGGTAGGACTGATGGGTCCAATTAAGTCGGTCCCCCATTTCTCAAGGGTCATCGTGCAATGATAGGGGTCAACTCCATCTTATCCTTTCGTGCAAGAACTTTAGTCATTTGGCACTCATCACAATGCTTTACGAACTTAGCAGCATTGCGGAATAGGGTGGGCCACCACAACTGAGATTGCAGCACCTTACGGGCCGTCGTATCCTCGCTGAAGTGCCCTCCAGCAATCCCACCATGCGCTTTGCTCAATACATTGTGCATCTCATGCTCGCACTCCATCCGCATGACTCCTCTCTTGATCTTGTAAGTACTCTATCACCCTTCCTTCAGTGTCGTACTCTACAGTGTCTACTTCTTCTTTGCTTCGGTGGCTAAGGCCCAATTGTATAGTAAGTCCAAAACATGCACCTTAGTCCATTTCCACTTAGGCTCATCCAACAGATCTCTAAGGGGCTTGAGATTAGTAGCGGGGTTGTTGGCCAATCTGCCTATTAGGTATTCGAGGATATTTTGAAGTTCCAGCCTATTGCTAGGGATATAGAAAGAGATAGGCCTTGGTTGGCTGCTTGAGCTCTTGACCATCATGTAGAGTGGCAATGTGGGCTTGTTCTTTGATATGCTCATAGTTTTTGCAACATGTTTGTGCGTCTCCTCTTCGTCTGTGAATGGGAGATCGATGGTCACTAGGGTGTGCATCCAATCTCACTCATCCTCAGGGCAAGAGATGTACTTGGTTAATGGCCCGTACAATTTCTTTACTAGTGCATCACCCTTGAGCATGGCAGAGATGGCATCTAGGTTGATGAGGGTCATCTTCCAAGTGACCATCTTGACCCTCACTGCTTCCATTTTGTTTCCTAAGAAGATTAGATCATTGCCCCAATCTTCAACAACTCGAGAGTTCCTCATCCAGGGTCGGTCTACCAGAATGTTGTAGTCCACTCCCTTCATGACGATAAAGTTCATAGAGAACTGGACACCCGCGATCTTCACTGGCCAATTCTTCAAGACTCCAAATGGCCTAACTTTCATTTTGTTAGCTAGAGTGACGTTGAACCTAACGATTTTGACAGGCGGGTTTCCCCAAGCTTGGAGCATAGTATGGCTCAACACACTCACTCTTGCCCCAGTATCTACAATTTCCTTCCATGTTACATCTCCTAGGGCTAGGATAGGCAAGATTGCATGCATCTTAGTGCCTTCCCAAAAGGTGTTGATGTGTAGTGACTTTGGCATTGAGTGCAGCGTCAAGCTAGGTATCTGCATGACTGCATCATGGTCCTGTAAGTCAGTGGGCAGCATGCTCCATGGGGTGCCGCATGAGCATGTCTCCTATAATCAGAGTCACTGGGTTGGTCACTAATGTCACGAGGAGGTTGTTGGTTGCTTGCCTCTCACCTAGGTCTGTGCTTCTTGGCCATCGGTCTTGATTGATTGGCTAGCCCGTAGCATCTAAACTTGGCCTAGGTGGCATCACATGTGGTATGGGTGTGTCTCTTGACCTTGGTCGTGCAAGTGAGACTAGTGTGCTCACACTACTAGAGAGATCCTTGATCTCATCCTCTAAGATAGGCTCAAAGTCCTTGAGCTACTCTTGGGCTTCCTTTACCCACTCCTTGACTTTGGCTATTGCCTTGAGTTGACGCCTAGGGTAAGGATAATCCCCTACATTAACACTTCCTTTCTCTGCCATCTTTGGAGCGGTGGTCTGTGTCTCTGGATTTATGATCTTCTTGCCAGTCACTAGCATTGTTGTACCCTCAATCTTAAGCGTGACCTTTGCGTCAGTATTTTTCTTCCTTCTCCTTTAGCTCTTCTTTCCTATTGAGGCTGCATCTAAGTTGCTAGGCCTAGGCAATGATACGCCTCCTTGCTTCGTCTGTGCTCTGGTCATGACATGCAACAGGATGGGTGTGTCCTCATTGTCGAATGTCTTGACTCCAAACAACTCCAAAGGCACTGATGGCATGATTGCCAAGCTAGAGGATGGCTTCTTCTAGGGCAATCAGCAAAGAGATGAGTGATGCCGCACTCAACACATCTAAGGTCAGCTTTTACCATGTTCGCTTGTTCTCTCTTTGGACAATGTGATGAGATATGACTTGGGTGACCACAAGTCCAACAAAAGATTGGATCGTGGGTCGGTCTTGCGAATCCTCTGCCCTTACCTCTACCTAATGCCATCACTAGTACTAGTCAAAAGTCCATCAAATTTGGATTTCCCTCTTCGTCGTACGAGACATAAGGGTTGACATAGGCTTTGTCTTCGTTAGGCTCCTCCACATAGTGGACTAGTCACTTGGAAGATGGGTTACATAGAGCCCTGGTGGCCTAGGTATGCCTATCAGGTTGATCTCCATCTTAGGGATGGCTGGTTTTGCATCGTTTGGTGCTAGGAGCACCAGCTAGGCTCCTCTTCCAAAGAAACTTGGCGGCCCATTTCCGAGGTGCAGTAGATTGTACTACTGAGTGTAGGGAATCTCCTAGGCAACCTATAATGCTGGGCATCATGGCCGCAAACCTACCGCAATTCGCACAAGGCCTAGATCTAGGATCCTGGCACTCAGCTGGAAGGTGGTTGGGCCGCCACAGTGCACACATTGGACGTGCAATCACGTTGGTTTCCTCACCAATTCCTACAATCATGCTAGCTCCATTCTCACCTCGGCTAGCTCCTGGCCTTCATCTATACTCTTCCCTTTGTCCTGCATGCTAGGGGCTGATCTCTAACTAGAGGTTGTGGTCCTCTCTGAGGTCCTATGACTAGAGTTATCACGATTATCACGGTTTGAGCTTCGAGAGCTCCTCTCTCTCTTAGCTAATCATCCATCCTAATTGCTTCATCAAAGACCCTAGCTAGCATGTCTCGCTGCAAGCTGGAGTTGCTTACTAAGGCTTTGTACAATTCCTTAGTGCGGATTCCATTTATGAATACGATGGAGACAACCCTTTCATTGGGTCACTCATTTGCTGGGATTCTCCTGAAGAGGCTACGCACATGAGTGACGTAGTCTCTTATATTATTTTTGTCCCTTTGACTGACATTCAACAGTTTGTGAGGTTCTCAGAGTATCTTGCTTTTGAGAATCTTTTAATGAAGAGATCTTTAAGTCGAGGGCAAAGTTTGCTCACTCTACCACATCTAAGCTGGTGTACCATGTCATATCTTTATTGCCTAAGCATAGCCCAAAAGCCTGGGAGTGTTGTGCAAGGTCCGTGAGACCGTTGGCCTCTTAAACTTTCTTGAATTGCTCCACAAAGCTGCATAGGTTGCTAGTAGGATCTGGTACTTGTCTAGCTGCTTAGCTATTGCATGGATTCTTGATGGGCTCTTTTCCCTTATGCCTGAGAGTAGCGAGGTCGCTAGCACTGTTGCACTCTATTCGGAAGCCATGTTGTCCATGAGCCGCTTGGTCACAAGCTCACTCAGTGTGAGTTCTACCTTGAGTGCCCTCTTCGTCTCGGTGTTTGGTCTTGCCTTGCTTCTACCGGCTAATGCTAGCATGCGGGGAGCTTCGTGTACATTTATATTTTGCTGCAGCTTCCTAGCTCTCTACTCACGGTTGTAGGTGGCTATGCCTTGCAACGCTTTCATAATTGCTTTTCTCTCTTCCTCTAGCCTTGCCACTACCTCCTCTACTGGCCTATCGTGGATTACCATCGTGGTTAGCAGGTCATACTCTTGGACCATGTCTTAAACCACAACTAGGAATTCACCCAAGTCCAGCTAATCGTTTCCTTAGTCTGCATTTGCTCTTAACATTGTTCCGGCTTCCCGCTCCATGAGGTTGTTGATCGGTCTACGAGCAACTCTGGTAGCGCTTTGCCCTCTTTCTATCCTTTCAATCTTGTCACTGACTTCAAAGGTCCTATCAATGGGGCTTTGAGGCACTCAACTATGCTTTGGGGTCTCCTCCTACTGGTGGGTTCCTTCGAGTTATTACGTGTGAGTGTGCTCCTTGTTATTAAAAATAGTCCTCAACTTATGTACACTCAGTAGTGGGTGCTCTGTTGTGCATGGTGAAAAATCAGGTTTTTGGTTTGTTTGGTGCACTTGTGTAAAAGAAATCACTATGGGGTGTGCAAACAAAACAAAACAATCATACATGGTATGGCTACCCCCTTAGCTTATCTACGACCTAGTATGGCTTTGAGCGTGGTCTTTGTTGCTCCTAAGTATTTTTTGGGGTCTATGCTACTCCCTTTATGCTCTATCAAGGTTGAGTTACAGTCTAGAGGCCAACTTTGGGCTATGAGTCTAGTCGACTATGTGTCCGGGCTCCTAGAGTTTACCTCTAGGCCGCACAGTCAGGGTTTCCTCTAGTTTCTGGCTTTGGCGAGCTAGGGTGGGTTTCCAAGGGTGTTCTGGTTTCTATCTTGGCTCGCTCTGAGATGTGGAATTGGTCCTAGCTCTGTGTTTTCTTATTCTAGTTTGTTGGTCAGATTCCCAGAACTGTCCAATTTTGGGTGGTCTGACTTTCAAAGTCGGACAGCGGACTGGGTCCAATTCCTAAGAGTGGTCCGATTGGTAGTTGGGTTTGAGTCCTAGGGTTGGTCTTGAGTGGTTTGATTGTTGTGCATATTCGACTAGATAGATGGGGTGTTCAACTGGACTGGGCGCTCCGATTGGGAAAGGTTGTTTGATTGGATAGTTGGGTGTTCGATCGGACCAAAGGGCTTGGTCCGCCAACTGTTAATAGAGTATTTGATTGGATGGGTGGTCCGATCAAGGACCCGGGGTTGCGTCTAACTTGTGGTTTGACTCCTAGAGTTGGATGGTCAGACTGCCCAACTCTGGGAGAGTCGGAACCTGGACACGATGGTTTGGACTGCAACCGATGGGGCACAAACAATGATTTTGATTGATTTCTTCAAGCACGTCTCAGAGCCTCCTGCAGGGCTTTCTAGATAGCAACAATGACATACAAGGGAGGGTTTTGCATACTTGGATCACATGAATAGCTCCAAAATTGAGTGCCCCAATCTCTTCTACTCAGCAGGTCTCTATCTCTCTCTCAAGCTCTCCTTAATCTCTCAAATGCAAAATGAGGCCTCCCTTGCCACTCCTGGCCTCTTATTGCCCTACCCACATCTGTATTCACCTTAATCTTGCTCCTCTTACTAGAATTTAACCCAATATTTCATTTTTTGCCCTTCTTTTTTCAAAAACCCTACTGTGTGCTCACACTGTTTTAATCATATCTTACCTAATGCAAGCAAAAATCACAAGTTAAAGTTCATGCTTCTTTAGCCTACTCATCTACACATCCAAACCCAAAAATACTTACTTGTTTTTGAAGATTAGCACTCCTAAATCTCTTATCTACCTCAAGCACTGGTTTGGGGATGAAACCCTACTTCCATGCTCGATTCAAAGTGCACAACACTCAAGGCTCAAATTCGTCAGAACCCGGCAACGAAACC
Source organism: Lygodium microphyllum (assembly GCF_053477565.2). Taxonomy (NCBI): domain Eukaryota; kingdom Viridiplantae; phylum Streptophyta; class Polypodiopsida; order Schizaeales; family Lygodiaceae; genus Lygodium; species Lygodium microphyllum. The sequence goes on from NC_141148.1 coordinate 25,306,657, forward strand.
AAAATGAAGGGAGCTCTCTTGCTCAACCCCCGAGACCTACGGACCGCTTATTGGCCAAGCGCAAGCCGAGTGGCCATGGCTACCTCTCACATAGTCAACGTGCTCTCCCTACCTAAGGGGTGTAGTGAGCTAACCTTGATGCCCAATTGAGTACCCTCCTCTCCTGTACACATTGGTAGCTCCATAATCCTTGATGCAAGCTCAAGCAACCTCAATCCCTCTCCGTCAAGCTCCATCCTCAATAGCCGCATGAGACAAGAGAAGAGAAGAAGATGAAGAGAGGAGATGGGGAGCTTCTTCTCCTCGATCCCTCACTCTCACACACTTACTCCCTCACTCTCTCTCACTCCCTCACTCAAGCACACATAAGAAGGCAAGAAGGAGAGAAGAAGAAGAAGCAGTTTTTTGCCACACACCAAGAATGAGAGTTTCCATTAACCTTTTGGCTTATATACATGCTCTCTTTCCCTTGGGTAGTCATCCCCTTTTTACATGGCCCGCCGTGGCCATGTAAAAAGGGGATGACTTCTTGCTTTTGGCTCTTTTGCAGCTTCCATGGTTGCACCTTGGACTCCTGCTAGTTGTTCCCATGCTTTTGGATTTTTTTTGGGTATGTTCCCTTGTGAGGTGCCTTTTCCTTTTTTTCACCTTTCACTTTTCCTCTTGATGCCTCTTTTTTCGCTTTCACTGCTCTGCAGTTACACTCTTCAAAAGATCATGTGAAAATTTTTAATTGTCATTATAGTCTATTTTTTCGAGGTTTAGCTTTTTCTGTCTCAAATGTGTTGATAATTTTATGATGGAATACTTGGTTGGAATCCCAATTGTGGAATGTTTGGGTTGAAATATATGGTCTTGTTTAACTTTGAACTTTTCTTGTTTGATTCTTCAAGTGAACTTTTATTTTCATTTTGTCATTTTGCAATTTCAAGTATGTTAGGAGTCGGAATATGGTAGAGCTAAAATCTTATTCACTCATGATCGAGCACCTCCAAATATTCCAACCATTCTAGCTCCGACTTCACTATAACAAATCTTGGATCCATAAGTAATCCATTCACCTTTTTGGGCTTAGGATATTTCTAGATTTGTTATATAGTTTTTTCATCCATATCATATTTCTTAGACTCATCATCCTCATCATCTTTGCTTTTTTCATCAATGAGACTTTCTTCAAACTCACTTACTTCCTCTTCTTCTAGCTTGTCAACCTTCATTAAGGATGCTACCATCTTTGCTTTTTTCATCAATGAGACTTTCTTCAAACTCACTTACATCCTCTTCTTCTATCTTGTTGACCTTCATCAAGGATGCTACCAAAGTGGGATGATAATCAAATAATGTAAAGTGCAAATTTTCCCACTTCCACTTGTGATGTTGAAGAAACTTTTCAAATATTAATAGGTTGGCCTCGAGGTTGTTGTTCTTTAGATACCATTGCCACTGAGCAAGGATCTTTCTCAACTCCTAGTGGTTGGTGGGGACCATAGATCCTTTGACAACGTCAAGTTAAGAATGTTAGGGAATCATCATGAGTATATATATAATCAAGTCAAAGGTGGTAGACTAGACTGCATGTGGAGTAAACTCATCTTTGCTAGCTTGACTTAGTGTTTCATTCTCTTTTTTGTACTCCTCTTCTTCTTTTGTAAAAAATAAGTTAAGTGTGGCAAGAGTGTGCATCCAGTCTTGTTTGTCATTAGGGTAGGGGATATATTTGTTGAGAGACTTTGATGTGTCATATAATTTATATATCCTCTAAGAACATTGGACATGGCATTGACATCAATTGGTGTGGCTTTCTAGCTTTCCATCTCTATTCTTACTACATCTTGCTCATTCCCTAAGAAGACTAGTCCATTATCCTAGTTCTTGATGATGAGTTGGGAGTTCCACATCCAAGGGTGGCCTAAAACCAAATCATAATCCACTCCCTTCATCATCACAAAGTTCATTGTGAAAATTCCACAGTTTTGGCATGCTAATCCTTGAGAACATTTGGCAATCAAACTTTAAAGCTATTAGCCATTGTCAGATTAAAATGCATGTTTCTAATGGGAGGATTTTTGCATGCCTCTAGCATCAACTGATTGACTATACCAACTCTAACACCCCTATCTATAATCCCTCATCTCAGAAAGCCACCTTGAGCCTCCATGAGACAAATGGTGTGACACTTGCCTTCTTCCTAGAAGGTGTTGACTCCAAGAGCTCTTGGAGTCAACGCCTTCTTCCAATTGCTTCCACACGCATATATTGTTTCTTTGAATCACATGGAGGGGTGGTTCTAGTAGTTCCATCTTACCCTCTACCCAAACATTTAGACTCTTTCCAAAGGTTAGGGGTACTACACGTTAGCAACCCAAGCAGTATTGTCATGCTGGTTGAAGCCAATGTGGCAACAAGGTCATGTTCTAGATTGTTACTCTAAAATCAGTGACTTGGTTGGTCGTTAGTCATTCAAGGATAGGAGGCTTTAGCTCATTCTAGCCTTAGGTGGATTGGAGGCTAACTTTTCTATTTGAGGTCCTTGTCTTTTGGGTAAGACAATGGCATGGTGCTTAGTACCCCTTTGGTACTTATGTTGAATATAGAGTTTGCACTTGTTTAGCTTCTTGCACCCAGTCCTTGACCTTATCCGTTATTTCCAATTGTTGCTCTACATTGGGATATTTCCCTCCCTTAGAGGCTTCCAACCTCTCGATGTTGCAATGGTGGCACTCTCAATATTGGACATGACTTTGTTAGCTAGTTTTGTAGTCAATTTGGCAATAATCCATTCACTTCACAATTCTTGGCATTCTTTCCCTATCTCATGGATCCGTTAGCAATGGATGACCTTGGAATAGTAACACCAACTTTCTTGCATTGAGCCCTTGTGATGACATTGAAAAGTATGGATATCGTGTCCTCATTACTCATGTTGGCCTTCTAGGACAATCAAGATACAAATGGATGATTTTGCATTCAAATCATCATTGGTCTAGTTGATTATCCTTGAAAGGCTTAGTTTTCTAGGGACATCTCAAGGACACATGTCTTGGTTGCAAGCAGCTCCAGCACTCGGTGGAATCTTTATATTGAGTTGGTGATCTTCCTCTCCCTTGCCCTAACACCATAACTGGTACAAGTCAGTAATACATAAGAACCGTGTTACCCTCCTCGTCATGTCACATATGGGTTTGAATATTCCTCTTCCTTGGTTGGCAGTTCCTCGATGTACTGGGTGGGAGCATTGCTTTAAGGGTGAGTGACAATAGGAGCTAGGGGTCTGGGTATTATTGATAGGTTGATCTATGCTCCTTGTGTTGCATGCTTTTTCTCATTGGGGGTTGGCCAAGCCAACTGCTATGGCCTAGGGTAATATGGGACCCTATTCTACTATGGGTATAGATTATTATTGAACACATTTGCATAGGGTAAGCATGTATGAGTGGTCACCCTCCAAAATGCATGCATTGAATGTTTGGATGATAAGACCATGATTGCTTCAAGGAATTTGTTAGCCTCGCTAGGTTAGTCTAGTATTGCTTGGATACAATGAGGAAGTCATGTGCCATGTTCAATTCCATGCTGCTTCTTGATGATATAGCATCACTTCCAATTTTTTCCTTCTTATCTTGATTCCTTTATCTATGCAGATCATCCACACACATGGCTTCATTTAAAAAGGCATTCAAGTTAGCCATGTCTAGTATTCAATTATTGGCCATGGTCTCATACATACATTTGTCTCAAATTCCCTTAACAAATCCTTTTGGGATAGCCTTGGAATTTGGCCCCTCAAAAAGAGGGATTCATCTTTGGGTCTTAGTGATGTATTCATGCATGCTTTCTTCCTCTTATTGTTGCAGGTTTTTGAGCCATACGATGAGGTTGTCCCCATATCTGACTTCAATGTACCACATGATGAATCGGCAAATTGAAAAACCACATAGCCTTGACATACGTGATAGTCTTGGTAAGAGTGAGTTATGATGTGTTTTCCCAAGTGACTTATTTTTGTCCCCCTAGGTTGATAGAATATTTTTTCCTCATGACTTGCTTTTCCACAATAGTGAAGTGTTCAAGCTGTGACTTAGTTGATGAGTTGATTGGTTGATAGGTTGGGGAGTTATCATGAGTTGATGAGTTGATTAGTAGGTGGCTCATGCACCTTAATGGGTAGATAATTGAGGCTATGTGTTGAAGAACCATGAGTTTCAAGGCCTAACCAATTGATGAGTTGACAAGATGTAGTTGGATATCGATGAGTTCTTGCTATGAAGATTGGGTGATTTCCTGTTTTGACTGTTAGACCAATCTTACATAGTTGGATAGTTTTGTTTGAGTATAGACACTTGATAGGTTTAGGCACCAATGGATTGATGCATCGAGTCTTTCCAAATTGATAATTGACACATTACAAGACAACAATGGACTATATCTTAAATTTTAAATTATTAAGTTGGCAAGTAGAAGTTTCCCTTTGTTAATGAGTTGATGCCAAGCTGGCTGATTGATAGGTTTTTGACAAATTGGAGATAGACAAGTTTCAAGTTGAAAATTTTGGATCTCAAGTTGTCAAATTTGTGTTTCAGTAAGTTAATCTATCATTGATCTCTCTTGTTGATAGGTTTGTTGTTGATAGGTTGACAAACTAATAGATTGACAAATTGATGAGTTGATGATTGTTTGTGTCAACCGCTTGTCGAGATTCCCTTGATGAGTAGTTTCCTTTGATGAGCTCAAGTTTCATTGATTGGTACACTTTATGTGTTGATGAGTTGATTAGTTTTGTGTCAATTGATTAACATGGTCGAGCATCATTGAGTTGACATGTTTTCCCACAAGTTGACAAGTTTTTACTCACATCAACTGAAGCATTCACAATTATTAGAAAATAGTAAAATTAAACCGACAAAAGTGAATACCTAGCAGTCTTCAACTACAAATAAATAAATAGGTTGGAACTCTGTCCTAACCTTAATTTAATACGAGTGCGCACTCAAAACTCATAAACGTCCATTAATTTAAATATGTATTTTGCAAAATCACCCACTTGCACATTAAATTAATGTGACGCCCGAAAAGAACATGTGTCCCCGTCAAATTTTTGCACAAAGAATCCACCTTGTGTACGAGCCCCAGCAAATAAATATAATTTTACGGAATCCATCGCAAAACCTCACGAAATCCACTGTGGAATATGCCTCCTGGCATCAGGCTGTTATGAGGATATATATTTTTGAAACGCCACTTAATATGTAGAAAAGAGGTGATAATCACTCTTGGGAGAGGGCCATGTAGTCAGATTACAATTCAATACAGAAAGATCGTACGTGGGACCTAGTTCCTTTGCCTAGTGGAAAGTGTGTTTTGCCATGCAAGTGGGTGTACAAGTTAAAAAGTACCCCTGGATGCCCCAAGCCAACATATAAGGCCAGATTGGTTGCTAAGGGTTTCAAGTAGAAGCATAGTGTGGAATTTGATGAAGTCTTTTCTCTTGTTGTAAAATGACTATCCTACGTTTGGCATTGGCTTTGGTTGCTTGGCTTGACTTGAATCTTTATCAAATGGATGTCAAGATAGCTTTTCTTCATGGGAACTTGCATGGTGAGATTTACATGGAGCAGCCTAAGGACTTTGTAGAACTTAGTAGGAACCACCTAGTGTACAAATTGAGAAAGAGCATTTATGGCCTTAAGTAGACACCTAGGGAATGGTACCACAAAGTTTGACGTTTTTATGCATTCACAGGGATATTCTAGTAGTGATATGGATCTTTATTTATACATGAAGAGGGCTTGTGATGGTAGCCTTATGATTTTGATCCTCTATGTGGATGCTATCTATAATGATTTCCAACTAAATATGTTGCAAGAAAAACCTCCATTTAATTCACAAGACAACAAGTTCCAAGTGCTTAACATCAATCAAGAAAATGAAAACTAACTATTCAAACACTGAGGATTCATCCACCAACCTTCAATGAAGGCAAGCTAGATTGTACAAATTATACTTTCCCATCAAATTCAAGTGTGATGATTCTTCCAAATCCATATATTCTATGAGCTTGGAAAAGAAGGAATGTAGATACATTGTGTGCCTTAGTTACAAGTTGTTCTAATAGTGTTTTGTCTTTGATTCAGTATACAACCAAGGAATCAGAAGTGTAGATTTTACTAAGTTAGTATGAAACATGAAATCAAACAAGGATTCAAAACTTGGAGAATCAACTAGCAATGGAGAAGTTTTTTGAAGGAGAGATAGTTGAAGCATTCATCACTTGAATTAAGAATTTGCATGACGAGATGGTTGGCATTGGGATAAAAAGATAGTGAGGAGCTATCTCAAAGGTTTCTATCCACCAAAGGTTGATAGATTGGTAACTGCCCTTAATACTCAGGTGAGACCTCAAGCTTTGACTTTTAAGGAGTTTTGTGCATTATTAAAGGAGGAGGAGTTGAGGCTAAAAGCATGAGAAGGAAGTAGCAATGGAAATGTTGCATTCTCCGCCTATGCAAAAGGCAAAGGTGGTTCCTCCACCAAAAATGATGGTGACAAAAAGAAGGGTGGTAAGAAGAAATTTCAAGGAGAGTGTTTCTACTACAAGAAGAAATGACATAAAATTGCATATTGTCATACTAAGAAGGCAGATGAGAAGAATGGTACCTTAAAGGTAAGGGGAAGGAGATAGCCAACACAACTAAAGCAGAACTAGAGTTATTCATTGGCAACCATTGAGAAAGTGTGTTCCTTGACACAAGAAGAATCTACCACTAATTCATGGGTATTGGATAGTGGTGCATCCCATCACATGACCAATAAGAAAGGTCTATATAGTTCTATGTAGACTCTACAAGAATCCATCACTATGATGATTGAAAAAAATGATACAAAATACCCTACGCGACAAGCATAGATACTTTTTCCTTTGTTGCTATAAATAGTAAAGTTAAAAAGCTTTCAAAATATTGTATGTTCCAGAAATTAGAAAAAATCTGTTATCAATTGTTGCTGGCATAATTGATCTTGGTCATAAAGTGAGACTCAACAAGATAAGTGCAAAAATTCTTGATAGTACTAGCAGAGTTGTTGGCAAAGGAAAAAGGAGGAACAACCTATATGAGTTAAGTGCTCTTACAACCAGTGTTGGAGTGGGCACAAGTAAGCATTCGTATGAAAGGTTTGGACACATTGGATTTGCAGTTTTGAAGGAGATGCATAAGTAAGGTATGGTTGCTCACCTACCTCCTTACCGAATTGAAGGATCCATGTGAAGCTTGTATGATGGGCAAGCAATAGAGAAACACATTTCCCCAAGGAAGTATGAATAGAGAAAATGCTCCTCTAGAGTGTTGCTACATGTTGACTTATGCAGTAAGATGCCTACACAAGTCTTGGGAGGATCTTTGTATTTCATGTTGATCATTGATGACTATAGTAGGAAGATGTAGGTGTACTTATTTCATGATAAGGCTCAGCCTTTTGGTAAGTTTAAAGATTGGCTAAAACTTGTTAACAATGAAATAGGAAAAAGTCACAAAATTCAAAACAGATGGTAATGGTGAGTTCAACTCAAAGGAGTTTGAAGACTTTTGCAAGAGCAAAGGGATCAAGCATCAATTAACGACGCCTCAATAGAACCTTGTTGTGGAACGCAGGAACCGCACCATTGTGTGGAGATGGCAAGGTGCATGCTAAAAGGCAAGGGATTACCAAATCATTCTTGGGCCAAAGTTGTAAATTTTGAAGTCTACATTCTCAATCGGAGCTACACAAAGGCTCTCAAGGAAAAAACAACTCATGATGACGCTTACACTGATAAGAAACCATTTGTCTCATATTTTAGAAATTTTGGATGTGAATGCTATGCACATGCCCCTAATGAGAAAATAAACAAGTTAAAACCAAAAGGTAAAAAATGTATCTTCTTGGGTTATAGTGATAAGCAAAAGGCTTATAAATTGTATGACCACCAAGAGGCAAAGAAGGTCATAGCGAGCCATGATGTGATGTTCAAGGAGTAGCTGCATATAGTGGAGGAGAAGAATGCAAGTTCTTCCACTTTATCATCAAGTAAAGAAGTAGTCCACTATGAACCTATCAAAAGAGCTACCCCCATCCTCAAGGAGAAGGAATAATCATCTTTGGATGATGAAGAGAAAGGTCACCAACCTAACATCACACTATTGAAAAAGCCCTTGCCACAATGGGTAAAGCAACTCTATGACCAAAATAGTCATATGCCCACATCTGTTGAGGATAAGGAAAATGGACCAAGGAGGTCTTAGAGAATACAAGAGCAAAGAAGGGCTTTTTCTCACATAATCCATATGGCCTTGATGAATGAGATTATGAGAGAAGTAAAGGAGCCAACTAACTTGGAAGAAGCACTTGCATATCTAGCATGAAAGGCACCTACGCAAGCTAAGTATGACAACATAATGAAAAATGACACTTGGAAGCTAGTGGATCAGCCTTGCCAAAGAGAAAGATTATTGGTACTACCAAGTGGGTTTGGAAGATTAAGTACAATGCTAATGGAACCTTAGAAAAGTACAAAGCTAGATTGTTTGCACATGGATTTTCACAAGATGAAGGGCTTGATTTTCAAGATTCATTTGCTCCAAGTTCCAAAATGACCACTATTCGCACAATACTTGATGTGATTGCCCACAATAAGTGGCTAGATTAGCAAATGGATATTAAATCAGCATTCTTGAATGGTGACCTCAAGGAGGAGGTGTACGTGGTTTAGTCACTGCTAGGGTATGAGTCCCCCCATTCTGAGAACAAAGTGTGTAAGCTGAAGAAGGCATTATGTGGGCTGAAACAAGCCCTTAGAGCATGGTACCAGCAAATAGATTTCAAAAAAATTTAAGTTTAAACTTCAAAAGATGTGCCTCTGATGCTAACTCATATGTCTATAAGGATGGTGAAAAGTCTATAGTTATTGCCCTATATGTGGACGACCTTCTTATTACAGGTGACTATGAAGATATGATCAACCAAACTCGAAAGGCTTTGAGCTCTGAGTTTGAAATGATAGACTTCGGCTAGGAAAGTATTGGGGTAAAAGGCCTCTGGGCTTACCCGTGTACACTGTGACCGGCCATTCTTTATTCATATATAATATGATAGTGCAATAAGGCTATTAGTTCAGTTGGGCAGCACCTACATCATGTGTGCTCTTCTCTCCCGCATCTTCCTCTTATCCTTCTCCACTGCCATTGCATTACTTCAGCCCGAATTGAAGACCTAGAGCTTGGAGCTTCAATGCCATCCATGGCTTCTTCCCCCTGAGGTAAGATTTCATCTCTCGCCTCTCCCCGGCCCTCATAGGCTCTTTGCAGGTGTTTCTTGGCTTCATTGGGCACCTTGTATGCCCCCATTTGCCCCCTTATCCTCAGCATAACTAGCAGGTCCCACAATAGCAACTCACATTTTTTTGCACTTGTTTCAAAATCTGGCTCAGAAATTCCATTTTTTCTCATATCTCGAGCATCTGGAACCCGATGTAGGCAAGATTTGAGTTGATTTACAATAAGAAAATGTCATGCTCTTAACTTTTGCCCAATGTTTTGAGATGCTTTGGGACTTGGTCTGAGCTTCCATAGCTCAATTTATGCAAGGATTTACTGATGTACATTGTTTGGGCAGCAAGGTTTTATCAGGGACAACTTATGCATAATGCTCTTTGTTTACATTCGGGTGTCCTGTTGGATGTATTGATGCTTGGTCATCATGGTTTATGCACGAATATGCTATTTGAGAGCTATTGAGCCTTGATTTGGATGCAGACACTTCGTTGTTGGTTGGGATTTATGCTACCTTGGTTGACAGGTTCTTTTACCTCCAGTTTGGTTACACCTATGGTCTACGGGTACTCCCAACTACTCGGGATGATATGCTGATGTATTTGGATGATACCACTTTGATTTTTATGCTCTCGGATGCTTCTTGAGAAAAGAGTAAAGCTCAATTCTTGGTTCATTGTCATTTTCTTTGCAGCTGGCATTTCACTTGACAAGGTTTATACCCCATGCTACTCATTATGGGACTGATGTCTGATGTCGATGCTTTTGGGTTCGACTGCAGTATGGAAAATGTTTGGGCTTGAATTGACTTGCATTTGAGAATTTTGTGGAGCAGTTTGCATTTGGTTGGCTTATCACTTACGCATCTTGGATGCTATTTGGCCCTTAATGCCCCGATTATGGAATTGGATTTGGATGCAGATACATGTTTTGAGTAGTGCTTGCTCCATTGTCTTGGCAGTTGGTTATTGAGATTTCATTGCTCATTGATGCTTGGTTCTTTGTGGGTTACTCCTTCATCACTAGACTTCTTGACAATGCTTGGGTTTGGCAGTTATGGCTTTGTTGCTTCTGTGTTGCCTAGCTTCTATTCTAGTTGGGTTGCTTTTGCCCATACAGGTTAGATAGCAGTTGCTCTTGATGCTTACCTAGCTATGCACTTTGTCTATTATCGTGTACTTTATAGAGCCACTTATTTGGATGTTGTTGTACAGATACTTAGGCTTCTCTTGGAGCTTGACCATTGCAGGATCTTATGCCACTTACTGGTCTTGTGTTGACTTGGATGCTACTATGTGGTCTAATGTACTGCAAAGTCATGTTTGCCATTATGGTTATGGGCTGATTTCATGGCTGAATACCATATGCTCTTATGACAGATGTCTTATGATTTACAGTACTGTGGTTGGTTATGTCATGCAGTTGGCTATGACTCTTCTTCATGTGGGAGCTTTTGCATCCTTGATTGATGCCTTTATGTCCTCCCATTTGTTGAGATTTCATGAGCCTTTGCAGCACGCTTCTACCACTGATGTACTTGTAGATGATTGTCTTTATGAGTAGGTTCCCTCCATTGGGATAGCCCTCGACTGCTTTAGCTCCATGGATGCTATGGATAGCCCTATTCATGATGACTTGGATTCCTTGTTGTCTTCTATAGGTTCTTCTACTTCAGATGTTGTTTGCTTCCATTGTGGGAAGCTTGGGGTTGTTCAAAGAAAATTCTTTAGACAGATTAGAGAGCAACAGAGATAGAAACAGACTCAACATGAGCAAAGAGTCAGAGATACAGCAAATGCAATAGGTGTTACCACTCTTACTAGTTGTGAGATACATGCAGTTACCCATGATGATGTAGTTGAGCATGTACTCATGTCATCTTGTTTCCCTACAGCTTACTTGCTCAATGATCAGGCCTATGCATTTGATTGGCTTTTGGACTCTATGACATCTTGTCATGTTACCCCTCATAGAGCATGGTTCTCTTCTTACACGAAGGTTGACGGATGTATTGATTTGGGCCTTGAGTAGTCTTATGCTATTATTTGTACAGGGGATATACACCTATCTTTGCCTAATGGGACTTCTCTTATGCTCATGGATGTTTTACATGTTCCCATGCTCAGTATGAGCTTGATTTTTGTCAGCCAGTTGCATAATGTAGGATATACTATTTCTCTTCAGGATAGGTCATGGAAGATCTGTCGTGATTGCATGGTTTTGGCCAGAGGTTCTAGAGTTGGTTCTCATTACCTAGTACATGTCTCTCATGTGGGAGATTCTATGGTTACAGTTCTATGGATACCACATGCATTGTTATGGAATTATTGCCTAGGCCATATTCACCACAGAGAGATGGAGATCTTGTCTCGTTTAGACTAATTGTTGGCTCTTATGTCACTTATAGATCTTGATGCTTGCTCTAATTGTACTCTTGGTCCTTGCAGAGACCCCTTGGCATATGGCAATCGTACGGGGCATGCTCCTCTAGATCTTGTCCATTGTGCAGTATATGGACCTATGCCTTCCCAGTCACTTGGTGGAGTGTCATACTTTGTGATCTTTGTTGATCATGCTACCCACCGTGTTTGGGCTTTTCCCTTGGTGCAGATTGAGGATGCTACAATTATGCTTGACAGGTTTATGGATTTTGCTGGTAGTAGGCCTAGGTGCTTGCAGATGGATTATGAGAGTCATTCTCTCTCTCCCAGCTTTCGGACCTCTTATGTGATTCATGCTCTCTCTCCCAACTTTCAGACCTCTTATCAGTAGTATGGTATTGATTTCTTATTCCCACTGTATTATGGGATTGCTCATGGCATGTGCCTGACCTTACAGGCAAAGGTTGCTTCTATGCTTACCACAGCTGGGTTGTCTTATGGCTTTTGGGCTGAGGCCCTTATGACAACAATCTATTTAATTAGCAGGACATCGTACTTGACCTTGGATGGTATTACACCCCATGAGGCATGGAGTGGCATGTAGCCCTCCTATGATTACTTAAGGATGTTTGTCAGACATCTATACGTATGCCACATGAGCCTATCTCACATTGATGTATCCTCCTTGGTTATGGAGATGGTGACTTTAAGGCCTACAGATCATGGGATTTGGATGCCCAGTAGGTCATATGCCGCCATCATGCTGTCTTCTATGAGACACAAACACCTTTCAAGCCTCTTGATGAGTGTTCACTACGCTTTATGGTTGATTTTACAACAACTATAGTGCCATTACAGCAAGCTGTTTATGCTGAAAATGAGGCACTTATTGACCCAAATGACATAGCTGTGCATAGCAGTCAGGATCAGGATGTTGGTGGTCAGTTGCTAGACCCCTTGCAGGCTCATGAGATCATTTTCTTGTAGTTTTGCAGGTTGGACAGCCAACTATATGTCATTCTTCCGCTTTGCTGAGGCCACATGTAGTCTTGAGACCCCGTTGGATGGATGTGGACGGATGTTGGCTCTCTTTCAGTGATTGACTCCGAAGAGTTTGACTGCTCTCCGTTGTCTTGTATGCGCTATGATGATGCTATATGTGACTCTGATGCTTTATAGCCGTGCACTGATGAGTTGTGCTTGCTTCATGTGCTTGATGCGTGATCGCTTATCTCCTGGATATCATGGGCTCGGGGATACTTGACTCTTCTTCTACAGAGGTTCCTGACACTTCTTGCACAGCTCGCTTTTCGATTGGGCATTGGGTGAGATGTCATGATTCCTCACCTTGTCTTTTTTTTCTTTTCTTTGTTTTCACTCCCCAACCACATTGGCCTTTTAGTGGGAGGTTGTTGGGGTAAACGGCCTCTGGGCCTACCCGTGTACACTGTGACCGTCCATTCTTTATTCATATATAATATGATAGCGCAATAAGGCTGTTAGTTCAATTGGACAACATCTACATTGTGTGTGCTCTTCTCTCCTGCATCTTCCTCTTGCATCCCCTTCAAAAAGATCTTCATCTCTCAAAAGAAGTATGCATGGGAGATGTTGAAAGCATTTGATATGATTGAGTGCAAGGAGATAGCTACACCCTATGGAGATCCATGCAAAGTTATCTGTTGAGGATACATCAACACTAGCAGAAATTGGGAGGTATAGGAGGTTGGTTGACAACTTGATGTACTTGTGCAACACTAGGCCTAATATTAGTTTTGTTGTTGGATTTTTGAGCAAGTTCTCAAACAAAGCCCGTGAGAGTCATTGGAAGGCTTGGATGTGAGTGCTTAGATACTTCAAGGGAACTCTTAACTATGCTATCACATACAATTCTGATACTTCTCTTGTGGGGTATTGTGATTCAGATTGGGTAGGAGATAGTGATTCCAGAAAGTGAGTTTTTGATTATTGTTTTTTTTTCGGTTCAGGAATTTTCTCTTGAAGCAGTAAGAAGCAACCAACATTGGCATTGTCTTCTATCGAAGCAAAGTACAGGCAACCTGTTTTGCTGCATGTAAAGCAATATGGTTAAGGAGAATCTTATGGTATATGGGAGTGCAGGATGAAGAACCGACTGTAATGAGATATGACAATCATAGTTGCATCGCCATTGCCAAGAATACATTGTTTCATACACACACAAAATATATAGAGATCCAGTATCAGTATGTGCATGATTTAATCGAGGATAGGATAGGGGAGCTAGTCTACTGTCCAATAGAGGAGAATGGAGCAGATATCTTTACTAAAGTACTCTCGAAGGATCTGCTTCAAGTTCATCTTCAAAGACTCAGCATTGGGCCAAGAAGTTAGTTCACCTACAAGTGGACATTGAGGGGGGGTGTTAGATATGTTCAATGCCCTACCCTCGTAAGGTGCCACCAATAATTCATGCTACTCAAAGTTGTAAGGCCCCCATTATGAAGAGAAGCCATGTGTGAGCATGGACATTGGTGGATCCTAACTTGTATGTCAGATGAGTTCTATGTGACCAGATGGCCAAAAGGTGACTATTGTGGATCTAGCCTTTAGGTTAGATAGAGTAGTTAAAGGGAATAGTAACTTGAGGCATACCACATCAAGTTGTAGGGTAAGGAAGTTATCAAGGCCCCCTATTTTGGGTCTGAGGGTCGTGGAAGTAGCCCTTGACTAGAATAGGGAATATTTCCTAGAATATTCCTTAGCCAACTAGTGGAGGTGCACATGAAAGGTCAACAAACACATGTGAACATGGAAGGTCAACAAACACATGTGCACATGGGAGGTCAAAAAACACATGTGCACATGGAAGGTCAACAAGCACAAGTGCATATGGAAGGTCATCCATCCTACCTAGCCTTAAGCTCTTCACCTATCTTCTATCTAGATTGCCATCTAAGCTTCACATTGGAAGTGCATGGATGGACAAAGCCATTCATGGAGTTAAAGAAATTTTTTGTTCTCCTCTTATCTAATGTATACTCTCTATCTCTATCTCTTGCTCAAATTCTATTCACTACGGCGTGTAATTTTTACAACACTCTCCCTCACTCTCTATCCTTCACTAACACACACTTGGATAATAGAGGAGAGAGAGAGAGAGAGAGAGAGAGAGAGAGAGAGAGAGAGAGAGAGAGAGCTAAGTTAACACCCGCATGAATAGTCTCTTCTATTCTTTTTCATTCTTTAAGAACATAATTTTTAGGGTTAGGGTTTTCCCATTTTCTTTGGGTATCCATTCCTCTTTGTGGCCACATGACCGGTCTTTCCTCCTTTTGCATGCACCTAGACCTTACTTTGAATGTAAAAATTAGATTGTGCATATCCTAGTCTTCTTATGGTGTGGCTTAAATTTGTACATGATTTTCATGGGAGGGACCTTGGCCCTCAATAAAGTATCCCATTGATTAATGCAACATTTTCTTTTTGAAAATTGTGCAAAATTGTGGAGGCCTTTCGTACTTCCAGTGAAAACATGCTTACTAGTGCAAATTGTGGGAGTTGGCAAGTTCTCTAGAATTATGGATAACTTTACACAATAATTTTAGTATTGTTCGAAGCTCAACATTCTAGCTTGCACTTGTAAGATTAATCGTCCCAACATGCATGAAAGGATTCAATTTAGTTGTATAACGGAAGGGAGATGGCACAAGATATGGAGGCTTAATCCATCTTCTTCTTTTTCTTCGTCATTATTTTGTACTCTCAATGTGAGTATATCCCAAAGTGTATAGATACTTCGACTTTAGAACACTTTACATATAGTCTCTTTTTCATTTCATACATGCATAGGCTATGACTTAACCTATGTCTTATTTCTCAACTCTCCTCCTCAAGCTTAGAGTGAGCTTGCAAACATAATACTCCAAGTGCACTTGTAAATTATGCAAACTTATCTTTATATAATGCTGTGGTAAATATATTGGTGACTTGGTCATTAGTTTTAATGTGTACCAAGTTTCTCTCTATCCATAACTTTCTCTCTGATGAAATAATAGTGCACTTCAATATGCTTTGTCCTTGTATGATAGATTCGGTTCTTTGCAAGCATAATGCTACTGATTTTATCACAATACTAGAAAGAATATAAGAGGATACACAATGGAAGGGGAAATGGCACAAGATATGGAGACTCAAGAGTTTTTCTTCTTCATCTTCATTCTTCTCCTCCTCTCATTGTCAAATTGATATACCTAAACTGTCATCTAAAGTGATAAATACATTTTGACCTTTAAGTCACTTCACACACAGCATCTACTTTATTGATGCATACATAGGATATGGCTGAGCCCATGTCTTATTTATCAACACTCCCTCTAAAGCTCAGAAGAATGAGCTTGCAAATACAATATTGTAAGTGTATTTCTAAAGTACTTGAACTTATCTTTACCTAATGCTTTGATAAAGATATCTAGGATAACTTGATTGTTGGTTTTGACATGTACCAAGTATATCTCTACATCCATAACATTCACTCTGATGAAATGGTAGTGCACTTCAATATGATTCATCCTTGCATGGTAGACTAGGTTCTTTGCCAACATAATGCTACTAATGTTATCATAGTATATGATAACTCCACCATCTATCTCTATCCCCATATCACATAATAATAATCTCAACCATGTTTGCTTACATGTTGTGAATGCAATATCTCTATACTCAACTTTTGTACTACATTAAGCAACTATAGGTTGCTTCTTGGCTGCTCTAACTCAACATGGCTAAACCAAATGAAAATTCATAGCCACTAGTGGATCTCCTATCCATGATACTTCTTCCTCAATCTACATCTGTGTAGGCAAATGATGTAGGCTTGATCCCTTTCGCATAGAACAAGCCAAAATCAGTGTCCTTCACATATCTCAAGAGTCTCAACTTGCACGGTTTTTGCATGAACTAACTAGTAACTCCCATTGAATAACTCAAGTTATCCTTGTTATGATTAGGTAGATTAGGCTCCCAATCATCTTTTTGAATATAGTAACATCCCCCACATAATGTCCATCATCCACCATCTTAATATTTTGATCTAATGGTGTATCCATTGGCTTACATTCTACCATTCCATACGTCTCTAGCATCTTCAATGAGTATTATCTCTATAATAACTAAACTCCGTGTGGAGTGCCAATCACCTCAATGCCAAGAAAGTACCTTAATAAACCAAGGTCCTTGATATCAAATTTCTTGTGTAACCCATGCTTTACTTTTGCAATCTCTCTCTTTCAAGAGTACTTGTAATGATGAGATCATCAATATATATGACCACAAAAACCATCCCATCTTCTATATGTCTAACATAAATCGAATAATCAACCATGTTGTTTACCGTGTTTACCACAGCACAGAGGAGCGGGAAAATAGAAAAAAGGAAATAGCAAAAAAGGCACAAGATAAGAGCAGAAAAAGGTGCCTTGACCGGTAACCAGACACTAAAAAATTAAATGTTCGGGCATGACCCTCAGAAAGCCTCAGTGTTGCCCCGAAACAACAAAAGAGTAAAAGGCGCACCATTAAATATGGAAGCACTCCCGAATCCTTGTAAAAGAGCGCTAGGCTCGCTCCTGTGCAAATTGTCCGCATTAGTTGGGAATAGCATAAATTAGAATGGTGGGAAATGGGAAAAAGAGCCTAGGCTACGGCTGGCCATGTAAAAAAGGGAAAAAGGGGATGACCGCCCATGGGATTTTAGGGTTTGTATATAAAGTTCAAAAAGTGAATGGAAACTCATTCTTTTGGTGTGTGGCAAAAAGAGTCTTCTTCTTTCTCTCTTCTTCTCTCCTTCTTGCTTATGTGTGCTCTTGAGAGAGGGAGTGTGAGAGTGTAAGGGAGTGAGTGTGTGGGAGTGAGGGATCAAGAGGGTGAAGCTCTTTGCCATCTCCCCTTCTCTTCTTATCTTCTCTTCTTTTCTCTTCTCTTGCGCGTGCGGCTATGGAGGATGGAGCTTGGAGATGGAGGAGGATTGAGGATGCTTGAGCTAGCATCAAGAATCGTGGAGCTACCGGAGTGCAAGAGAGAGGAGGGTACTCGATCAAGCATCAAGGTAAGCTCACTACACTCATAGGATCGACGGCGCGTCGGCTAGGTGAGAGATAGCCATTAGAGCTCACTTGAAACGCTTGAAGCAATAAGCGGTCCGTGGGTCTTGGCGGTTGAGTGAAAGCCCCCACATTTTGGATACATTGTTGCTGGGACCAACGAATTCAAGCTTGAGCACTTGTGCGCCTCATATCGAGCATCGAAGTAGGGGATTCATTCCCGAAACGGAGCTTGAGATAGGTAGGAAGTTTGGGTGTTTTTTATCTTCAAAACAAGTAAGTATTTTGGGATATTTTGGTTGTTTGATGATTGGAAAGCATGGAGAATCTATTTCAATTTTTTGCCTTCGATTTTTGTTGCATTTAGTGTAGGTTAGAATTAGGAAATCGAACCGGAGAAGGGTAGGGTTTATTGTTTCAAAACAGGGCAAAACAGGGCAAAAATCGTGCAAAATGGGTAAAATGATCGCTACTGATGCCTAAGATCGACAAGTGAGTGATTGGGGGCATCAACGCCACACTTGGGAAGGGGTATAAGAGCCAGGAGGCCAAGGGAGAGCTCATTTGTGCCATTTCAGTGTGTGAGAGAGAGAGAGAGATAGAGAGCTCTAGCCTGCATCGATTCGATTGCATCACTGACGTGCTTACCGGCCCATTCAAGTATATGAATCTCTCCCTCTACTCCCCTAGATAGGATCTGGAAGTGTATGGCCATGGTGCTGACCCATATCTAGTGAATCGATCAAAATCGTGCTCACGCGGGTAACACGCGCCGTATTCGGCCCATCCGAGTGGCCTTTCTTGGGCCGAGTCCTAGAATCGGCCCTCAGCCCTTGTCACTCGGCCCACTCGACCAAACCCTAATTGGCGACCCTCGGATCGTGTCTGAGGCAAAGGGTCTGAGTCAACCCATTCGGCCATCCGAGTCAAAACTTTTTGCCACATGGCACATCCGGCGTCCGAGTGACCCCTCCGAGTCCCAAATTCGGCCCTCGACCACGTCCCAAATTCGGCCCTCGGCCCAAGGGCCATTCGGCCCGTCCGAATCACCTTGTCCAAATTCATCATTCGACCCATCCGAATCAAAATCGTCCGAGTCTATCCCCGAAATTCGGCCCTCGGCCCTGTGCCTTGGGCTGTCCAAGTGACCTACTTAGACCCTGCGATTCGGACCAGTTGGCTTGAGCGTAACTTTTTATCAAATTTTTCAGAAATTTGACCTGACCCGGCAAATACGTAGCAGCACAAACTGTCGAAACCCTTTGAGTGCTCAGAAGTTGATTTTGGCACACGTAATAAGAGAAATTGTAGTGCGCAGCCACTTGGCAGCTAGAAGTGGGCAGTTGTGAGACCCAAGGACTTAGACGCGAACCGCTGAGCTGTAAAACCTGATTGACCGAAAACGAACAAGGCGACATATGAGAAAGCCCTAAACCCTGGCAAAACGGCCAGAAAATGGATCTATAAGCCTATCAGGTCCGAAGCAAGCGAGAGTGTGTAAGACGCTAAGGAATTGCTTGCTGCACTCACATTGAATTTCCGCACACTTGAAGTACACTTAAGAAAGCTGAAAGCTTGATTGGGCACAAGTGCACGAGAAACGACACACACACCGAGTGACCATAAATTAAGATTTGTATTCAATAACCCAAGGAACTCACTCAGATAAACCACTCAAGGAACCCACCAATAGAAGAGGACCCAAGACATAGATAAACCATCAAAGTGCAGAACGGGACCAAGCAAGGAGCGCCAACGATGAGGATCTGTCAAGTCTATTCAACCTAATCGACAGCGTAGTGGAGCGCAAGAACTCAACCATGACGGAAGAGAGCTCAGACCATCGGTCTAATGAGGAGCTCAATTTGAATGTATTCCCAAATTCTATTCAGCAGGTGGTGAGCAGTTACGACGTGCACGCCCGGTAAGAGCACTACGGCAGGACAACAGACGCAATCATTGCAGATCTAGAAGAGGAGAGAAGGCTAGCCCACAAAGCATTGCAGGGCATAGCCGAGTACAATAGGGATCAGCAGCCTAGGAGCCAAAGGCAAAGCATGGAGTTGCATGAGGTGCAGCGAGTGCTGAACTTGGCTGGCCGAAACCGAATGGACCATGAGAGAGCACTAGAGGGAGACTTGACGTTGAGCGAGCTTCTCATGAAACGGCTGCTCGATAATACAACAGTAGAGCAGAGTGCCACTGCACTAGCAATGTCACTGCTCATAGGATTAGGGGCGAACCAAGGCTCAAAGAGCCAAGCCAAAATACCGATTGTTGCAAAGCAACTCAATAAGTACCAACCTCATGACGACCCATACAGCTTTGTTGAGCAGTTTGAGCAAGTCTGCGAAGACAAGGGCCTCAACAACCAAACTCAACGCTTGCAAGCATTCGAGCTTTGCCTAGGTGACAAGGGTAGGACGTGGTATACGAGCCTAGATGTTGTAGAGCGAGCCAACTCTTCAATGACCTGTATGATCTCTTCATCAAGAGATTCGTCGAGCTCGGATACTCCGATAACCTACTAGTACGCTTAATGAACATCAAGCAGAAAGAGAAGGAGGACATCTGCGAGTACGTGACCCATGTGAGGAGTCTCTTTAAGAGAATCCCTCTGGGCGAGCGACCGACTGAAAGAGTAGTTTTGACTGTATTCATCAGCAGAATTCGAGACGAGGAGTTATATAAGGCTTTGCCAGGCAATTCTAGCTTGCAGCAGGACGCGGTGGCTAGAGTGTTTGAGGAAGCCATCAGAGTCGATGATCAGCTGACAAAGCGAAGCTCCAGGAGCTTAAATCTAGAGGAGACGAACTCGCAAAGCTCAGAGAGAACGTCAGCTTCTAGTGAGCGGCCAATCCCATCATCCCAAGATAAGGGGAAGGCCACTGAGACAGACCAAGGCTTGGCGGAGGTCAAGATGGAATTAGCCAAGTTGCAAGACATGTTGAGACGACCAACGGGCCCGCACGTCCAATGCGTGTACTGTGACAGAAACTACTTGCCTGCCAAGTGTCAAGACCCTAGGTCAAGACCCTATGCTAACTGTGGTAGGTTTGGCCATGATGTCATGCATTGTAGATTACCAAGAAGACTTCCATACTCGCAACCTTACGGCCAGCCTTACCTAGAGAACAAGCCGCAGCCATTCTTCGAAAGGGGAACCCCATTGGCTCTTCCCGCACCTAACGATATGAAACCAGCCATCCCTAGAATGGACATAAATCCTACCGGCATTCCTAGACCGCCTGGTCCTTACGTGACCCACCCACCGAGCGACGCTCCAGTCCACTACATGGAGGAGCCAAATGATGAAGAGACCTACATATACCCTTATGTCTCGCACGACGACGAGGGCAACGTGGTCCTCATGGATTATCGACCCGTGCCAGTGATGGCGTTAGGATGAGGACGAGGTAGAGGCCTAGAAGGGCAGCCGCAAGATCTAGTCACTTGTTGGACTTGTGGTCACCCCGGTCATGTCTCATCACGCTGCCCTGAAAGAGAGTGGCAAAACAGAGACAAGGCTGACCAAAGGTGCGCAGAGTGCGGAATCACCCATCTTTTTGTAGATTGCCCAAAGCGAAAGCCATCCTCTAGCTCAGCCAACTTGCCATCTGTCCCATTGGGGTTGTTTGGCATCGAAAACCTCGATGGGGAGGCCACACCTATTCCATTGCGGGTCATGACCCGAGCCCAAATGAAGCAAGCCGGCATCTCCCTGCCAGGACCTAGCAATTTTGACGCAACCTCGATAGGGAAGAAATGCCACAGGCAAAAAAAGAAGAGATCGAAAGCTACGGTCGCACTAAAGACCGAGTGTGCTACGACTCTGCCTGCTAGACAAAAGGTTTTAGATGTAGAGGCAGAGACTTTAGCCCCTAAGATGGCCGAAAAAGGAAGCGCTAAGGTAGGGGAATACCCGCATCCGAAGCGACAGTTAGAGGCCATAGAAAAGGTGAAGGAATGGGTGAAGGAGGCTCAAGAGCACCTCAAAGATGCTGAGCCCATCGTAGAGGACGAGATTGATGACCTCTCCAGCACAAGCATGCCAATATCACCGCCTCAACCTAAGTCGGCAGAAGCAACCGTGCCACAAGCAGTGCCGCTAAGACCAAGCCTTGATGCGACAGAGCCGCAGATCAACTGCGGCCATTGGCCCGGACAATCTATGTTAGGGGAAGGACGAGTATCCAACAATCTCCTGACCATGCTAGTGATCACCTCTGTAACACTTAGCCTGGGAGATCTGCTTAAGCAGCATCCTACCCTATGGCAAGATCTTAAGCAGTGGGTCGAAGGGTCACAAGAGCAGGTCATGGCAGACCCTCAAGACCATGATGCAGAAATGCAATTACCAATTTTGACATTGCACTCCGTGCCTAAATCCTTGCACGTCAATGCCTTTTGGGAAGGCTCTAAGATGCACGCAGTCTTACCGGTCCTAGCCCTAGGTGACACAACAAGAGAGGGAATCATAGACATGGGAGCTGGGGTTAGTGTGCTTAGCCACGCAGTGCTCCAGACTTGGGGAAACCCGCCTATCAAAATTTCTAGGTTTAATGTCACGTTAGAAAATGGTATGGGAGTGAAACCATTCGGGGTACTTAAGAATTGGCCAGTGAAGATCGCATGTGTCCAGTTCTTTGTTGACTTTATAGTCATGAAGGGAGTGGACTACGATATCCTATTAGGCCGACCCTGGATGCGCAACACTAGAGTCATCGAACATTGGGGTAACGGCTTGATCTTCCTTGGCAATAGAATGGATGTTGTAAGAATAGAGATGGACACTTGGAAGACCTCACCAGTCGACCTAGACGCCATCTCTGCTATGCTCAAGGGGAACAAGCAGGTCAAGAAGCCCTATGGGCCCTTGACCAAGTATATCCCATGCCCAGAGGATGAGCGGGATTGGATGCATGTTCTTGCTACAATCGACCTGCCATTCTTAGACCATGAGGCGTATGAGCAAGCCATCAAAACAATCGGCAAGTCTAACGAAGCACTCTCTACACCAGTCTTCATGATGGCAGGAAGCCTCCGTGGAAAGTCTAAACCTGTCACCTTCCATGTACCATCCAACAAAAGGGAACTCCAAGGGATACTGGAATACCTAACGGACAAGCTAGCTGGCAATCCAACTGCAAATTTCAAACCACTCTAGAATCTCTTAGAGGAATCCAAGTGGCAATGGACCAGGGTGCACGATTTAAACCTCATGTATAACTGGGCCCTAGTTCTTGACCAACGACACGAGGCATACCAAACCCTAGGAGACGACGAGCAGTCGGATGACAAAGATTCTAGCGACGAATACGAAGACTGCCAATCCTTCACTGATGAGAGCGAGGGTGAAGTAGATACCATAGAATACAACACTGAAGGACAAGAAATTGAGCAGATACGAGCAGACGCCAAGCGGCAAAAAAGGCAGACCTTTAGAGTAGAGCGAGGAGTTATGCGCATGGAATGTGATCGTACTTGGTTGAAACACGTAGGAGCCATAGACCTTGAGCAAGCAGGCCTAGCCCAGCCAAGAATGACATCAATACTTAGGACTGAATCACCATTTGAACTGCGGCCACCAGGGGAGACCACCTCTTCTAGCGAAGACGGAGGGTTTGACTCTGAATCAGAAGTTAGTTCGGATAGTGATCCAGATATCCCTAGGCCACCCACGACCAGACGTACCAAGGGGGACCTACCCGTCCACCTGAGGCACAAACGGTTAAGGCAGGAAAGGGCAAAGCAACCCAGGGATACACGAATAGAACAACGAAAGCCGCAGGACCTCCCTAAACGCTTCATGAAATTCAAAAAAGGGGATAGGGTAGTAGTTCTGTTAGGTGCCAAACGTCAAGGGCAAATGAGCGAACCAATCGAGGGACCAGCCAAAGTCAAGGAGGTAGATTTAGCCCAAGAAGGGGAAACACCCCAACCAGTATTCATTGCCGACGACTTGACTGGTGAAGAAGAAACGAGTCTTGTCGCTCTCTTGCAAGAGTATATAGACGTGTTTGCCTGGTCCTTAGAGGAGCTTCAAGGGATAGATCCAAGTGTCTTGACTCACAACATACCCATGACGCCGGACACAATGCCGATCAAGCAGCAATAGTACTCTATGAATCCAAAACACGCTCATGCTATCAAAGAGGAAATTGACAAGCTAATGAGAGCTGGATTCATTTACGAAATTGAGCACACAGACTAGGTATCACCCATTGTCATTGTGATGAAGAAGAATGGAAAAATCCGAGTGTGCGTCAATTACAAGAAGGTGAACACTGCTATGAAGAGAGACGACTATCCATTGCCGTACACTGAGCACATGCTTGAGAGGGCGGCAAACAAGGAAGCCTATAGTTTTTTGAATGGCTTCTCAGGGTACAACCAGGTGCAAGTGCATCCTGCGGACAGGCACAAGACCGACTTTGCCACTGAGTGGGGCGTCTTTGCATACATAGTCATGCCCTTCGGGTTGACCAATGCCCCTGCCACTTTCCAACGTCTCATGTGCACCATCTTTAAGGACAAAGCCTCTAACAACAGCACCAATTCTACGAGCCCCAGATTGGACCATTACCTTCCACGTGCACATCGATGCTTCTAAGTTTGCCGTGGGGGCAATGTTGTGCCAACCTGGTGAGCACAACTTAGATTATCAAGTGAGCTTTGCTAGCAAACAACTCACTGAGACAGAGATGAACTACTCGACAACAGAAAGAGAGGGATTAGCCATGGTTTTCGTCGTGAAGAAATTCCGACATTATCTATTGGCCACACCCTTCATCTTTTTCGTGGACCATCAAGCCCTGCTCTATTTAGTAAACAAACCTTATGCTACAGGGCGCATAGCTCGATGGCTCCTCCTGCTTCTATAGTTCGATTCCTCCATGGTAGTACGAAAGGGAAAACAGCATTACATGGCTGATCACATGTCACGCATCCCCACAGGAGAAGCCGCTAGACAAGGCATCGTTGATGAGTTACCTGACGCCCACCTATTCCACCTGTCCAGTGAGAGAGATTTATTTAAGGCTGATCTAACGCCATATTGGGTAGACGACATAGTCCAAGTGCTCGAGCACGGACTACCTGGGCGACCAATAGAAAAAGCCCGGCTTAGGTGCTTGATCCTAAAGATCCAGCCCTACCAGCTGATTGCATGCCAACTCTATAGGCTAGGGCAAGACGGATTGCTGCGTAGATGCATGTGTGAGCATGAGATGCACAATGTGCTCTCGGAGGCACACAGCGGCATTGCGGGAGGACACTTTAGTGGAGACACGACATCACGGAAGGTGCTACAGTCTCAACTATGGTGGCCCACGCTTTTCCATGATGCTAAGCGATTCGTCAAGCATTGTGACGAGTACCAACAGAAAAAAGTACCGATTTGCAAGGATCAAATGGATTTGACCCCAATTATTGCTCGCCAATCCTTTGAAAAATGGGGAATCGACTTCATAGGACCCATCAGTCTTGCGGCGCAGTACTCACAAGCCAAGTACATCGTGGTGGCCATGGATTACCTCACAAAATGGACAAGCAGAGGCAAGAGCCACACGAAAAAATGACGCTAGGACGACTGCCAAGTTCTTATGGGAGTAAGTGATCTCGTGCTTTGGCTGCCCCATCGAACTAGTTAGTGACCAAGGCACGCACTTCATCAACAAAGTAATAGCACATCTCTTGTCTACCTTCCTCATTATCCATCGCAAATCCTCACCATACTACCCTCAGGCGAATGGCCAGGCAGAATCAACTAATAAGATTCTTATAAAGTAGTCTCAGCCTCACGCAGCGACTGGGACAACAAGCTAATGGCAGCCTTGTGGGCCTACTGCACAGCTTATAAAATGGCCGTTGGCCAAACCCCCTTTAGGCTGACCTATGGAACTGAGACAATTCTACCATTAGAATTCTTCATTCCTAGCCTGAGAATAGCACTTCAAGAATGATGGGAAGGGAAGGAGTCATGGATGCAACGCCTGGTCGAGTTTGAATGCCTGTTAGAGACTCATCTCCTAGCCACCCACGTGCTTATCTGTGAGAAGGCCCGACGCAAACGCTAGTTCGACAAGCATGTCAAGCAGCGCGAGTTCGAACAGAGTGACTTAGTGCTCCTTTACTCAGTTAAGGGGCATAAGCAAAAAATGAAATTCAGAGGTCTCGGACCCTTCAAGGTTCGTGCAATCAGCCGAACCGGCAATGTCGAGCTTGAGACACTAGATGGTGAGGGAGTAGGCTTCTTCAATGGCAGTCGTGTCAAGAAGTACTACCCTCCCACACATCCTTTGCATGAGCCACCATTGTTAGAACCGCCGGTCAAAGTACGAGTAGCTACAATCACTGAAATCAACGAAGAGGAGGAGGAAGCCATAGAAACCGCTTACCTTCGTATCATGATCACTGCCAAGCAATCATGCGCTTTCAATGCCTTAATCGACGAGGGAGCAGACTTTAATGTCTTAACCCACAGTCATTGGATCCAACTTGGCAAATCACTACTCCAACCCACAACTGCCAAATTAAACCCATATGGGGCCCACTCATACGCACTTCTCGGCAAGTGCAGAGTCGCCGTTTCTATCGAGTTTGAGACTGTACCAATGCTTTTTTACGTATTGCCAAGTGTTACAGACGCAGGCACGGAGTCACTGCTAGGGCGAACCTTCAAAAAGCAGACTCATTGCAATATTGATTATGGGTCACAGTGCATCCACCTAGCAATAGGCAACGTACGCATTGTCATAGCTTTCAGCAAGGGCTGCGCAACACCATCACTGTCCGCAAAGCCACCGGTAGAAACATCCATAGGCAAGACTAAGGAGGGGGGTAGTGCATGGCCGCCACTCCCCGACTTCCATAAACCGCACCCCACAGCAGCCAAAGCTAAGACCCAACAACCTCGCCTTCGATGGGCGCCTAAACAGGCGCACCCACCGCCTAGGAGTTGACACTCCTATTCTCATAAGACCCAAAACTCTAAACCTAGGAGGCAAGACGCAATCATAGGAAGCACCGCGTGGTCAAGCAAAGATGGGTCCCTAAAGCCCTCTTACGTGTGCAGGGCTACTACGAGGGAAATACCTGGCTGTGGATCCCTAAGGCCCCCATGGCCAGCGGCACCACTCATACACCACCCTCAATCTTGATCAAACTGTGTTCCCTCAATCCTCAAACCCGCAAGCCGCAGTGCTCTTCTGAATCGCAACCATCCGCCTTATCTACACCTAGACCCACGGGAGTCCCACAAGTCTACTGACCCAAACCGCAGGCTCTGTCACAAGTATCACCACCTGCCGAAGTCAATCCACCTCCCCAACTCCAACTTGAATGCAGCATACCGTCCATCATGGCTGCTCCCAATCCACTCAACATCCAAACGGCCCAACCACAAACTCACGAACCCCCCCCCACACCGCCCATCTTGGTTATCAAAAGCTCTTGTTCTGTCAAACCTCGACCAACTGTCGGCCTTACGACCTCCTACGAACGAAAATCCTTCCTAGCACTGGCCGCTGACCTTGCTGAGGACACTGGGGATGACGTGGTGGATTGTATTAAATGACTAGATGACACTTTTGTGTCACTCACGCTAAGCTACAACCGCTTGGACCTAGGTCTATTAGAAGAACCCTTTGCAACAGAAGTACAAAATATGCCTTGCTCTTGGGAAACCTTTGAATTCGCGTTCACAAAAGCTTCTCGCTCCGCTGCTAAGTTGATTAACAGCGAGATCTCCAAGAAGCAAGCCATCAAACAGCGCCTTATCACGTCATACGATCCACGAACCACTTCTATTTTATCACTGGCCAAGAAATCGTAGAGTTATCACACCTCACTGATATTGGATCACCTTTCTTGAGGCAGTGGTACGCTCTTAGGTTGCAATGGGAAGTTGAAGGATGTCGCATAATGACCAACGCCAAGCAACGCCGCGCCATCAAAACAGCAAAGTATGATCCCACTTACATTGCACCCACCTTGTATAGAGTGTTAACCGCTCTTCGGGGCCAACCCATGGAAGAGCACATCAAGGGGCATCCCTACCTTGACCGCATCTTAACAGAGGAAGAACTCCACATTGCGAGTCGGGTCAACTCTGGTGACTTCCTCATAGATGTTCTCACATACATCACACACGTCGAAATTTGACCCTTTGATTTGAACCGCGCAGCTCAACTGGAATACAATCCAAATTTCTATACTTGGCTCCTTCACAAGTAACTCCTACCTCAACATGCCGAAAGCCCTTAACCTTTTGACCCTTAATCCTAGGAAGGATTCTTTTCAAGATGGAAGGGGAGGGGGTAAGGTGAAATGAATCAGAAGAGAAATTAATCAAAGGGGATAAATCAAAGTAAAATTAGTGAAAAGCATAAATAGGTAGTATGAAAAAACGGATGGGGTAGGAAAATGGACAGGAAGTCTAAAAAGGAAAATCTACATGGCTTCCTAATGAATTCATTCAAAAAGCATAGAGTTTTTCTCTTCCAGCAATCAATGAATTGATATGTGGAAAGTACTAATGAAAGTTACAATTTATGGCAGGAGCATAAAATGTCGCAGCAAGACCGCGCCCATCGACTCCCATTCACAGACGAGGAAAGGGAGCAATACTGCATCCATCTAGAGAACCGTGCCTTCAGCCAGCTCAAATTTTGAACCATCCACAACATAGAAGTCATGGTGGCCAAGGAGAAAGCAGCCAAGAGGGTGGTTGAACAATGCAACCTCACGAAGTATCTTGAAAAGTTCTTGCAGGAGCTGGACCACTAGAAGTGCAGGGAGTTCCTCAGAACATACAACCCAGATCAAGAATGTGGTATTGTAACAGTGGGCAGAGGAGAATATGCAAAGCGGGTATAGGTCCGTTTAGACCCAGCCTTGGTGGAGAAGGCTTTGGAATTGGTACGAAAGACGGAGAGGAAACAAAAAGGGATGTTTATGCCATGCTTAAAATGAAGAAGGAAGATGTGCTCACAAATGACGGCGTAAGCATCCAGGATTTCCCTAACGCAGAAGACAGGATGCAGGCCAATCTGATACATGTGCTCTTCTCCAACCAGCGTTACAATTCATTGATGCATCGAATTAGCGTACCCGTGCTGGAGAATGTAGCAACCCATACCCTAAACGAAGTAGATTGGAAAGGGTACGTGTGAAAAATGATCGATCATGCGGCCAAAGCGTTGGCCCTAGGAAGTGTACTAGCAGGAGGAGAATCTCCGGCCTCTAAAGTTACAGAAAGAAAGAAAGCCTCCTTCATCAGGTATGGAGGTGTCTTGATTGCGCTCATCCAGGAGGCAGTGAAGGAAGCATAGGATGAGGAAGAAGGAGAAGGAGAAACGCCAGAAAGGTCGCCTCCTCACCAGGACAAGGATAGGTCCACTGATAGAACTGAGACAGAAGAAGAAGGGGAGGGACAGACAAGCAAAAAGACAACCAGGAAACCCAAGAAAAAGACAACGTAGAGAAAGAAGAAGGATGAAGAAGGTAGAAAGAAGGAGAGAGAAGACTTGGAAAGGGCAAAGAAAGAGTCCCTAAAATAGGCCAAGGAGAGAGAGAGGACGAAGAGACAGGAGGAGGAGAAGGAAAAAGAAGAATTACAGAAAGCAAAGAAGGAATCGAAACAAGAAGCAGAGGAGAAGAAAAGAAAGGAAAAAGAAGAAAAAGGGAGAAAGAAGGAAGAGCAGAGAAAAGCGGAGGAGGAAAGGAAAAGAAAGGCGGATGAGGAAGAGGAAGAGCTACAAAGGAGGAGGAAGAGGACCTGGCGGAAGCCACACGCCGGTCCATCGAGCAACAGAGCCGAACATATGAATTGGGGAACCTAAGCCCACATAGAGAAGAAGGGCTAGGGTCTAGCATATAGGTTCCGGAGTTCGTGCCACCTCCAGTCCCTGAGGGCAAGGGCAAGGCCCCGATTCATCCAATTCCTACCCTCCTAGTGCCTTCCCCTAAACCCACCACCATCACCCCTATCATCCTGACCAATGCCGACGTATCAAACTTCGTGGCGTGGATGCAATACTTCATCAACAAAGAGATGGGCCAAGGACAGAGCACAGAAACCACGGCCACTGGACAAAAGAGGCCAGCTATTTACTGATGTGAAATCCAGGCAAGAGCCTAAAAGGCAGAAGGTAGAAGCCTCAACCTCACCCATCCATGCAACGATGACGCCATCGGCTAATTACGACGAGTACGTCGCTGAGCTGCTCTCCCAATTGGAGAAAGCTAAGAAGGAACGCAAGATAGCCATGGATGAGTTGGCAGCCAAGAAGGAATTAGTGGCCGCCTTCCAGCTGGATAAAATGAGGATAATAGCCATGCAGCAAAGGGAGATCATAGATCTCAAACAAGAACTGAAGGCTAAGGATGATAGGGAGGAGCACTGGAGACAGCAGCTTGAAAATGAGACACAGGAGCTAGTGAAAATGCAAAGAGAGCACAAGCTCCTGATAGTGCAATACCAGGAGCTCGCTACGAAATCTGCTCAAATTGATGCGCTTGTGGGGCTGAGCTGAATGCCAAGGACGAGGAGAGAAAACAAGGCATAAAAGAGCAGCAAGAGGAAATCGATCACCTGAGAGATCAACTAAACTCTGAAAAAGAAGAGCAAGAGAGGCTAGTCAGGGAGTTGGAAGACCACGAGCAAAAACTCATGATACTAACCCTAAAGCAAGGAGAGAGCTTGGAAGAAATGAACAAAAGAGCAGAGGAGTGGGCTACGCACAATAAAAAGAGGGTGAAGACACTGGCGCGGTGCCTTGCTCTAGTGGAGAAGGAGAAAATCATCACAGAGAGCAAGGCAAAGCTGCCCAAGTGGCCTTTGGCACTCAACAGAAGGCCTTCCTCGACACCATCCTAGACACCACCCACTCAGTGCAAGGAGAGTCGTTGGAGGTGATGCAAAGAAAGCTCGGCATAGCACGAAGAGCCTTACACACTGGATTGCAGATGCCACCCCTACTTGCGGAGGTTAAACTGAGCTTGGATGAGCAACGAAAATACCTATTGCTGGCCGATTTAACCCCCCAGGAAATCGACGCCCTCGAATTCGAAGAAGAAGTAGCACAGGGAGAACAGCAGGGGGAGGAAGCAGAACTTGAAATCGACATAAACCGATTCAAGGAGGATGTAGTCCCACAACCCCCCTCGCCGCATTCTCAAGAGCCACCACAAGAGGACCCATCTGCGGAAAGAAAAGCCGCCTCTAGGGAAAGATGCAGAAAGCTAGTAGAGGAAGCTAGGAAACAACTGAGAGCCAAACTAGCCATGCTACCATCCTCACCTCTCCCACCGTGCCCTGATGATCTCCCCGCAGGATTCCACACAGAACTGGTGTTGTGGGAGATACAGGAACAAGGAAAGGATCCATTCACCTTTAGTTTCCTCCTATCCAACAGTCTACGGAGGGTCTTACCGCTCAAGGTGATGGACGAGGTAATCACGGTCGGTGGCTGGTTGGGGCAAAGATGGCTAGAAGAGCGAGAAAAAAACCCTACCTCTTGGGGCACAGAAGTGGTTGATTACTAGCAAAACAAAGTTTTTGAAGTCCCACACACTCTACAGGGCTACAAAAGCCAACCCCTATGGAGGAGGCGAGTATGCGACATCAGCATGCTCGCCTGGATGGCGTTTTCCAACACCCTGCCATTTGAGCGGAACAACCCTACCTACATGGCATACCCTCGAAGGGTAGGGGTGGATTTTGATGCCACCCTCCACGGGTGGTACAACTTTCCTATTATTTATAACTCCACTGTAGTATCCTTTGAGCATGCCCTTCTCTTTACCGTCGAAAGCCTAGATGATTCTATGACACGCTTTCTTGCAGATTTCTCCTCATGCCCTGACCCCACCTTTATAACAACCTGTAATTATCTTAGGTTACTTAGGTTACTCCTTAAGAAGGACCCGACTCCACAAGAGCACAGCCTACCTCCCCTCTTCTTTGACCCTAACGCTATTGACAACTGCGGCATGGCTCATCTTATGATGAGTGCTAGCCTCCTCCCCTCTTTTTGCCTAGCCCTCCTAGAAGATATGAATGACAACCAATTCACTAGGTGCAATCACCCTTTCCTCTCCACCACTTCTCTTCATGTCCGCATGAATCTGAAAGATTACATGCAAAGACGCCAGTTTTTGAGTAAATCTATCAGACCCCCTTCCCCTCCTCATTCCGATGAAGACAATTAGACTTGGCTGTCATTCCACAATATATTTATTTTTTAAAAAAAAGGGGGTGAACTGGAAAGAAGAGATAGCAAAGGATAGCAAAGCCAAGGGATGAATCTACTACTAAGCAAAGACAAGAGAAAGAGGACTTCACATGACCCGCTTGCAACTTCCCTTCGGCTTGTTGTGCACCACAGTCACTGCACCTAGGGTTCTCCCTAGCCCCTTCCCCACTTCACACTTAGGGCACATCAAGGGCAGGACTTTCAGACCTATCACCCTAAGACTTGCACCGCACCTCCAACGACACAAGAACTGGGTCCTCAAGTGTGGGACATTACCAAGGGCTTGCCCAAGGACCCATCTCCTAGTTCCATTGCCAGAGGCACCACGCACTACATGGAGAGGCAGACACACCCCTTAGGGAGTGCACAACTTTTCTTGCAGGTTATGTTCGAGTTTCAAGAACCGGCTACTCAATTGAAGAAGATCATGCACGGTGTCCTTTAATTATCAAAATTCTTTCCATGTGCCAAACATGATACCATTGCTGCTGTTTCAGGAGCTTTTCTGCATTGGAGTGGACAGACCAACGTGCTTCATATCACCAACCATCTGCCTGCTAATGGCTACCATGATTGAACCAAATCAAGCAAAAGGAGTACTCAGTAATAGATCTGCCATTGGCATAGATCTTGGAACCTCATCTTCCAAAGATGCATGCCTAACGCCTCAAGATCTACGGATTGCTTATTGATTCCACAAGCCAATAAGATTTTCAATGCAGGGGTGAATATCTTCAACGCAACACTGAAGATCTTCAACTCAAAGACAAAGATTTTCAAATCAAAGACACATATCTTCAATGCAAAGACAAAGCATATCTTTGTCAAGGCAAAGTTCAGGGGGGGCTTCTCTAGGATAAATCCCTCCAATACCATCCTCCTAAGGGATTGCTTATTGATCAAGCATTTCTAATGCTCAAGGGACGACCGGCTACATATTTTCCACCAACCAACTGGAACCCCAATCAGGCACCGCAGAATGGAAGCCACAACTGTGTGAGAAATGCCGAGCATCTTCATGAAGCCTCAAGCACGCCAGAATCTCTCCCGGTCATCGTCATTAAACTCCATTATCTCTCTACGAGTTTCGCCTAGCAGCAAACCCAACTAGCCACTACTTCCCACCACAGTGCCATGGGACTAGCACTTGGCTAGGAGGGGGTAATGTTTACCGCGTTTACCGCAGCACAGAGAAGCGGGAAAATGGAAAAAAGGAAATAGCAAAAAAAGTGTAGGATAAGAGCAAAAAAAGTTGCCTTGACTAGTAACCAGACACTGAAAAATTAAATGTTCGGGCACGACCCTCAGAAAGCCTCAGTGTCGCCCCGAAACAACAAAAGAGTAAAAGGTGCACCATTAAATATGGAAGCGCTCCCGAATCCTTGTAAAAGAGCGCCAGGCTCGCTCCTGTGCAAATTGTACGCATTAGTTGGGAATAGGATAAATTAGAATGGTGGAAAATGGGAAAAAAGGCCTAGACTACAGCCGGCCATGTAAAAAAGGGAAAAAGGGGATGACCGCCCATGGGATTTTAGGGTTTGTATATAAAGTTCAAAAAGTGAATGGAAACTCATTCTTTTGGTGTGTGGCAAAAAGAGTCTTCTTCTTCCTCTCTTATTCTCTCCTTCTTGCTTTGTACATGTGGCTATGGAGGATGGAGCTTGGAGATGGAGGAGGATTGAGGATGCTTGAGCTAGCATCAAGAATCGTGGAGCTACCGAAGTACAAGAGAGAGGAGGGTACTCGATCAAGCATCAAGGTAAGCTCACTACACTCATAGGATCGAGGGCACGTCAGCTAGGTGAGAGATAGCCATTAGAGCTCGCTTGAAACGCTTGAAGCAATAAGCGGTCCGTGGGTCTTGGCGGTTGAGTGAAAGCTCCCACACATGCCTTGTTGAAATCCCATGCTACATAAGACCTTACTAATCCTCTCTCACCAAGCTCTTAGTGCTTGCTTCAATTCATACAATGCCTTTCTCAACTTGCACACATAATACGACATTTATGGTGTACATATCCTTTTGGTTGATCCATGTATACAACCACCACTCGACTAAATGTCTCTTCATAATCCAAACCATATATTTGAGGATAATCTTTTGCAACTAACCTTGCCTTTTATCTCTCCAATGAGCCATTATATTTGCACTTAACTTTGTACACTGACTTGCAAACAATTGCCTTCTTACCACCATAAGGCAACTCAAATCAATCCCATGTCTTGTTCTTTATCGATGCATCCATTTCTTCATCCATAACATTCATCCAATCTTTGTTTTCAACTGCCTCTTCAAAAAAAGTGTTCTCTACTTGTGCTG
The DNA here is from genome assembly GCF_053477565.2 of Lygodium microphyllum. Classification (NCBI taxonomy): domain Eukaryota; kingdom Viridiplantae; phylum Streptophyta; class Polypodiopsida; order Schizaeales; family Lygodiaceae; genus Lygodium; species Lygodium microphyllum. Next base: position 25,340,998 of record NC_141148.1, read on the forward strand.
TATATACAATACCATGTATGCATAGTGCATCTTCATGAAGCCATTACATGGTAATCTATCCACTGGATACCTCACCCTATGTGATCTCCTCAATTGAGGTGTACTAGACACTGTCTCAATTGTTCTTGCATATGGTGGAACATACTTTCCTGCACTCTTTATCCCCGGAGTTCTAACATGTGATATGCCAAACTCATCATCCATAGACTCATCTTGAGAACAAACTTTCACCCATAGGCTTATTTCCTTATGCAATTTTTGCCCTCTTTTGTGCACTCCTCACTTTGCCACTCTATGGACTATAACTACCACTACTTTCTTCATGGTCTTTGTTAACCCTCAAACGAACAAAGGTGGAAAATCCGAAAACGCTAAAGAAGAAGAAAAAGGCCAAGGCAAAGTGAAATGGAAGACAAAGATGCACAAGGAGAAAAGTCCTAAATCAGGGAGAAATGCGCGCAAGGAAAAGCGCAAGTCAATACTTTCGTAAAAGAGTGGAAGCGCATCATGGTTTAATTCAAGGAGCGCCGAGCTCTCACCCGTGCAATTTGTAAATATAGACGGGTGGTGGAAAGGAAGCTAGGAAGATAGAAGGACAATGGGAAGAAGGGCCTAGGCCATGGCCGGCCATGTAAAAAAGGGGATAAGGGGATGACCGCCCAAAAGGGATTTAGATTCTTGTATATAAAGTTGAAAAGTGAATGAGAAGCTCATTCTTGTGTGTGGCCAAAAGTGACTCCCCTCTTCTTCTTCTTCTTCTTCTTCTTGCTTGCTTGAGCTTGTGCTTGAGAGAGGGAGTGTGAGAGTGTGAGGGAGTGAGTGTGTGAGGGTGAGGGACCAGGGAGGAGAAGCTCTCCATCTTCTCCTCTCTTCTTCTCTTCTCTTCTCTTCTCTTGTCTTGCTCGTGGCAATGGAGCTTGGAGCATGGAGCTTGAGGATGGAGCTTGCTTGAAGCTTGCACTTCGATCATGGAGCTACCGGAGTGCGCGAGAGAGGAGGTAACTCGATCGGCATGGAGGTAAGCTCACTACACCCGTAGATATGGATGGCGCATCGGCTATATGAGAGGTAGCCATTAGTGCTCGGCTTGGAATTCTTGAAACAATAAGCAGTCCGTGGGTCTTGGCGGTTGAGAGAAAGCTCCCACATTTTGGTTCCATTGCTGGGACCAACGGATTCAAGCCTTGAGCACTTGAGCACTTGCGCGCTTCGAACCGGTGCTTGAGGTAGATAGGTAGGAAGCGAGGGGCTTTGAAGACATATTCGATCTTCTTAGCAAGTAAGTTTTTGGTTTTTTGGATTTGGAAAAACATATTGGAGTAGTGTAGGTGATTGCTTTGTAATTTGTATGCATTTAGGGTAGGAAAAAACAAAGAAAAAGAAGCAAACAGTAGGGTTTTCTGTTGTTGTATAACAGGCTAAAACAGGGAAATAGGGGCACAAATCCTTGGAGTGCTGTTTGATTCGAGCATCACAGTGATTCCAGGCATGTGTAGCATTTCCTTGTAGTGTTTTGCACCTACCTAGAAGGCACTGGATGATTCGGTGGAGTAGATGTTGACCTGGAGGCATCGCGCACAACTCGCGGGCCATCGTCCGCGCTGTCAAACCAAGACGTCCGAGTCCCAGAATCGGACTACTCCAAAAATCAAACCACCTTTTCGATCCGATTCCCAGAATCGGACCAGTCCCAGAATCAAACCACCCTGTCCAATCCAATTCCTAGAATCGGACCACTGTGAGAATCGGACCCAGTCTCAAAATCGAAACACGTGTCAAAACCGAACCACGTGTCAAAACCGAACCATTGGTCCTAACGTAAAAATCGGACCACTTTTTCGATTCGACTCCCAGAATCGGGCCACTTCGAAAATCAGACCACTTTTTCGATCCATCACTGGGCTGAAAATTAGAGCAGGTAGTTCAAAATTTGGCTATAAACGGTCCTCCAAATTGTGCATGGCGTTTACTGTAACGGCCCTGCGGGCCAAGGGGACTGCTCCCCTTGGACCCCCGCAGAGGGGGCTCTGCCCCCTCCGCACCTCCCCCAAGTAGGTTGGAGGGAAAATGTGCATCATGACAGGTCCTCCAAATTAGGCCCTAGTGTAGTAATGGCTCTACACAAGCATAGATCTTCACTCACAAAGCAGCAACCAGAAGCCCACACCCAAACAAAGACAAAAAGGAACCCTAGAACCTCAACAGGACAATCTAGCCATCAAAGACAAAAGGGCCACACCACGAGAACACAAAGACACTGTGTTCAAACCGTGTCTAGTCAGAGCAGAATGCAACATCAAGCTACTACAGCAAGAATGACTAGATATGACAGTCCTGACGATAGATGCTCCTTGGATAGCACTGCACTAACGATCCAAGACATCAGTGGAGAATCCACACGTGGTCGTGTAGTTGGGGACTCAAGGGCATTTGTCAGAAGGCTTAAATTTACAAGCCAAGACCCGGAAGACGAAGACATAGTACCACTAGGCAAGGAAGGTGCTGACATAACTGTCAAGCCTACTAACAAGAGCAAGGACTTGTTGGAAGAGTTGATACAAGCACAGGTCGAACAATGAGAACCAATGAGTGAGGCCATGCCTGAAACAAGAAGGTCAAGAGACAAGGCCAAGGACGGACTTTGGACTTACAAATATCATAGAATACCCCAAAAGAAGCCCAAGCCTTATAGACGAAGGCATCGATGGAGGGTCAGCATAATGCCGCGATGGATATCCAAAGCATTGATGCGTGCTCAAGGGTATTACGCAGGTAACCAATGGATTTGGGTACCAAAATCCCCCGCTAAACCACCTCTATCAGCTGAAGGCCAGGTTGCATCAAAAGCAAAGAAGCACAAGAGGAAATCTAAGAGAAACTCCAGGTCTCGAGGCAAGAAACCAAACATGAGTGTTCCAAAGAAAGAGCTTCAACCTAGCATGCGTAATAAGCAGGTGTCATATATAACCATTGAGCATGCACAAAGACTACTAGTGCTCAAGAAGCTTTTGACTTCCCAAGAGGATAATGAGCACCAAAGGCACAACTTTGCTCATGGCAAGGCTGATCGCTCAACAAAGCAAATGGCACAATCGTCTAAAAGCCTCGAGCAAAATTGTTCAGCCAGTGCCAAGTCCACCTAAGAGTCCTAGATCTCCTACATCCTCTTTTTCCAAACGGACACAGGAAGCATAGTAGCAGTCGTCAAGGGCGGTTGCTCACTCCCAATCTCTATCTCCATCTAAGCTTCCAAATGTCCAAGATGTGGAGCATGACACTAGCCATAGCTCTCGGCCCAAGGATATGCCTGTGCAACCTAATGTGACTAGATCAACTCATGCTCGATTTGCACAGATGAATGCTCAAAGGGCAACAAAAGACACGACCACTTCCGATCGCCCTAGGGACTTGACACCGAAATCCACCAAGGGTAGCCAGCCCACTGGATTAGCCACTACTACTTCCAATCAAGGATCACAGCAGTCACAGCCCTTGGCCTTGACAATGCCCCTTGTGGAATGTGTCCTTAGTAGTTTACCTATGGAGGAGGTGTCACAGCAAACTTCCTTGACAACTCTAGCAAAGTGCCTAAAGCCTAGGCTGGAGGAGTTAAACACAAGGGAATTGGCTGAAGAGCTAGACTCTCCAAAAAGGGAGGTATGTACCCTCACAACCTAGTGAGGCTATTCAGCAAGCCGCGGCTATGTCCCATAGGACACACTAGAGAGAGAGAATGCTGAGACCCAACCAAGCACATCAACGGTTGACCTAGTCCAGGGTCCTGATTCATTGAGAGATGCACCTTCACTGACCAAGAAAAAGAGGAGAAAACAATGAAGATAACAACAGTCACAGGTGGTTGGGGATCCCAAGAACATTGACACCAAGAGCGCTGGAGAGCTCAAGAATAAAACATCGAGTCTATCCACCAATGACCCCATTGATGCCTCTCCTAATAGCAGTGAAACCTCAGACACATCCATGTGCTCTGAAAAATCAAAGCAATTGTTACCATCAACGGTTGCTTACAACACTCAATCCACCGACAACAGAACTCGCATTGACCAATCAAGAGTGGATATGATGCTGCCACAACAGGGTGAAAAATCTATACCAGTCACGTCCAACGAGAACCCTGATGCAATAACGAAGCCTCAGGAGAAACATGGAAACCTCGAGAGCATAAGAAATCCTAGCATTTGCCAAACCTGCTCGTCCCCCAGCTATGCTAAAGCCTAGGCAAACTCCTAGAACCTTGCATGAGATAACAACCCAGCAAGCCCTCGTTGAACATAGAAGTGTCACAGAATGCTTAACCGAGTTGGATGCTAAGCCCAAAGTGTTTGCACGTGTCTATGTCTTGACAGACATTGGCGCATTCCCTAAAGAGCAGCTTGAAGAATGCTTGCCATTTCCCTTATCCTCGGAAGAGCAAGAACATCTTGACGAGCACTATAACAAGCTCCTATATGAATGCATGCGACTCATCTCTGACGAGGAAGTCGACGAACTACGCTTAACTGTCACATTCAATGATGTGCTCTGCCAACCAAATCTCTTAGAGATAGAGCAACTAAAGCGACTATCAGAGGGTCAAAGTCAATTTGAACAACCTTGGTGTGAAAACCGTGTTGCAATGGCCGAAGTAGGAGCCTAGATCATGGCAGTCTCAGAGGAGCGATTGGCCAAATGGCGGTCTCAAAGAGACCCAACCTATGTGGCACCAACTTCCCTTCGAGTGCTAACTGCCATTCGGGGTACGGACTTAGCTGAAACTAGCCAAGTGAACTCTCTGTTTGATAAGGTTCTCACTGAGGAGGAGTTACATGTTGCCAGTAGACTCGAACAAGGTTCCATGCTACTCGATGTTGCAAAATATCTATCGGTATTGAGTAAGCTGCCACGAGTACTAGATGCGTGTGCCACACTCCAATACAATCCGGAGTTCTACAATTGGCTTTTACCCTCGTGATGTGACAAGGATTCGTAAAATATGTACATAAATAAACAATGAATTTTGTGACCCTGTATAGATAATATCAACACACACACAAGCAATGATAGTCAAGCGTAGGGAGAAGAGTTGGGTTCGACAGGCAAAGTTCCTCAGGTCCTCCTCTCACCGCACATTTAGAAGTTGTGTGACCATTTCCACCGCCAGGTGGAGGGCATGCAACCCTCATTACCACCACAGGAAGCCCTAACCAACATCTCTGAGGGTGTAGACAAGGCTCTGTCCCTTTCTATACACCTTTCCCCCTTTCTAGTCTATCCTTCCGAGAATAAGCCCTGCCCCACTCCATAACAACTAATCCACGCAACTAAGCATAAGCCAAGATCTGCTAATGGCTGGAGGCAAAATGAACATCATCATGGGGGACCATCCCTCTACAACAAACACTGCATGCCTCATCTCTCCCCTCCTCGTCATATGCGCTTGATGACCCACACTATAATCCCCCCCATGCGAATGGTTTTATCCTGTATCAAGGCCAAATCCTTGGTTTGCATTTTGCAGGTCCCCCTACGTGGAAGACATGGAGCACCTAGGGCAACTGGCTTGCAAAGACGCTCTCCGTTGTCAAAGGGAACATGTAGCACAAGCTCTTATGCTGGTGCGCTACATGCCTACCCTCAAAAGGTATGCAAAGAAATGGGGTCCCAAGCGACACCGCCCCAGACATAGGCCGAAGAATCCCCAGGTCAAGGGAGTAGAAGCTCAAAGAAGCACACAAAGTGTGGCAACACCAGTCGTGCAAGCCCCCAACAGAGACTCGGGCACCAGGTGCACAAAGGCAGAAAGGGAAAATCGAGACAAGGAAGAATTCGATGCATTGTTCAAAAGCTTTTTGGAAACGTTTGCAGCCAGAGACTACACCATTCAGGTCCTGGCTGACATCTTCCCTGCCCAACCTCACAGGAGCCCCTTACCAGGCAGAGCCTCAGTCGCCTGACCACCGGACTCACCCCACCTCGTGCAAATCGAGTAGCCCCTATGATATACAAGCAACTTAACAAGCCAATCCTGCCATAACTTTTTGTCTTTTGATGATTAAAGGGGCAGGCTCCCCACTTGTACACACCTCCCTTACCTATCGCTAATATATGCCACGTCTTCAACAGCACTAGAATAGGCATCGCAATCAGCATCATAGGATTTTGAAAAAGTTATATATTGACATGATTGCATTTGTTCGTTGTACTTGACGCATGCGACTTGCATATACTCTCATGAAGTGGCAAGTGGATGCAGGATGGCACAGGTCTTCGTGCAAACGTGTTCAATGCCCAAGTCACCGCAAGACCACCAACCTCACAAAGAACCGCGACAAAGCCACGCTGTCAAACGTGAAAAATCACCCTTGCGAGTGCTCACATCACACAAACCAAAGCATAGTCATGGGATACGCTCTCTCCCTGGGTCAAGCTCTACAGTGGGCTTACGACGGTTGTTACCTCAATTGTACCAACATTGCGTGTTGCAAAGAGGTTTGCCATATCTCAAGTGTATCTCCCCTTCTCAACAACTGCTTCTCTAACAACGAGGCTAGGGCACAATCATCACTGTTTATATCCATTTCCTGAGCCTTCGAAGCTTGACATTTCTTAACCCATTGAAAGGCTGATAGCCTCAACATATTGCAATGGTTGTACTCAAGCAAAGTCAAAAAAAAAAAAAAAAAAAAGCATAAGAAAAAGAAACAAAAAAGAAAACAGGAAAAGAAAGAAAAAAAAAGAAAAGAACGAAACGATAAGAAGCACCCACGATCACAGCAAAGCACCTAGGGGTCCTCAAATTAGGTGCGTCCAGTGACCTTGGTTAGCTGGCTCTGTCCCTAGTCCCCTAGCCCCCTAGCGTCACCCACAATTATTCAGGGCACATCAAGGGCAGGACATACCTAGGGCGCTTGTCTCGCCTATAGTTAGACCTATCACCCTGACCCATTCACACGATTCCCTCTTGCACTCTGCCTTAATACCATTGCAATCAATTGTGGTAAGCACTGCATGAATAGCCATGAAAAGTACACTATCCTCATCACACAGGTCCAATAGCTACCAGCTAGCTACCGATAGTGCAATTTTTCTGTGTTCAATTATGTTACGTCATGCAGTCACAATGCAAAGGATATCACATACACCTTCACGTGTACTTCTTCTCAACATGGACAACTTTACTTCATCCACACATCGTTATGAGAAACCAGCCTGCGGTCTTCTAACTACATAATATCTAAGTATGCACGAGCACTCACATAATATCTGCACCAAAATATATACACAGTTTGGGTTCTCAAGTGCAGGACAATACTCTCAACTTGCTTAGAGTTTGATCTGTCTCCCAAACTAAGTAAACTATGTCTTGTGCGCGATAGAGAAGACTAGCACTATCCCTAGGGAGAGACCACTTAGGAAAGGTTTTCAATTGTAGGTATTGAAGGCTCCAACGAAAGTGTCGTTCTCTATTCATCGACACTCAGCTCTGAATTCCTATCCTTTATCATCCTGCAAGCCTGCCAAGACTCGTCATGTGCAAAATCCCCAAACAAACTGCCACTTGTACTCCATCAGTGCAATCCCCACAAAGAACAGCCCTACCACCAACTCCAATAGCCCTACCACCAGCCACCTAGGCCCCCAACGACCTTCCTCCCCACCACTACCAACACTTCTCCATGGAAACCACAGACGTCCTCACCACCCATGTCTTCGGTGCACGCTAAAGCCTGCTACCTATGACGGTGAGTGCCATGGGAGTGGCACTCGTCTAGGAGGGGGGTAATGTTATGCCTCAAACGAACAAAGGTGGAAAATCTGGAAAAGCTAAAGCAGAAGACAAAGACCAAGGCAAAGTGAAAGGGAAGACAAAGATGCACGCGCAAGGAAAAGTGCAAGTCAATACTTTCGTAAAAGAGCACAAGTGCATCATGGTTTAATTCAAGGAGCACCGGGCTCTCACCCGTGTAATTTGTAAATATAGACGGGCGGTGGAAAGGAAGCTAGGAAGATAGAATGACAATGGGAAAAAGGGCCTAGGCCACGACTCGCCATGTAAAAAAGGGGATAAGGGGATGACTGCCCAAAAGGGATTTAGGGTTTTGTATATAAGGTGAAAAGTGAATGAGAAGCTCATTCTTGTGTGTGGCCAAAAGTGGCTCTCCTCTTCTTCTTCTTCTTCTTCTTCTTGCTTGCTTGAGCTTGTGCTTGAGAGAGGGAGTGTGAGAGTGTGAGGGAGTGAGTGTGTGAGGGTGAGGGACCGGGGAGGAGAAGCTCTCCATCTTCTCCTCTCTTCTTCTCTTCTCTTCTCTTCTCTTCTCTTCTCTTCTCTTCTCTTGCTCGCGGCAATGGAGCTTGGAGCGTGGAGCTTGAGGATGGAGCTTGCTTGAAGCTTGCACTTGGATCGTGGAGCTACTGGAGTGCACGGCGGGAGAGGAGGTAACTCGATCGGCCTGGAGGTAAGCTCACTACACCCGTAGATATGGATGGCGCGTCGGCTATGTGAGAGGTAGCCATTAGTGCTCAGCTTGGAATGCTTGAAACAATAAGCGGTCTGTGGGTCTTGGCAGTTGAGTGAAAGCTCCCACAGTCTTGAGGTCCAAACATATCCTCAACATGTTGATTTCTTTTACCATTATTTGCTATATTTTCTTTACATATCCATTGTCATCACTGTGCTCTCATACTCATAGACATCCATCTCAACTACGACTTTTAGTCTCAATACCAAGACTCATACTTACTGAATCTCACATCCTTGCTCATGTCAACCTCTTTAGTGAGTGATAGGATCATAACATTTGTAGCCCTTCTTCTCATCTGGATACCCAAGGAAAATGCATTTAATAGCCTTTTGTTCCATATTTTTCCTCAAATCATTAGGGACATTTACATAACATACACAATCAAACACCCTAAGGTATGCAACTCTAGGTGTCCTTCCATACATCTTCTTGTAAGGAGACATAAGATAAGTCAAAGTTATAGGTGTCCTATTCATGATATGGATTGCAATATGTACTACCTCAGCCCAATAAGTCAAGGGCATGTGCATCAAATTCATCCTTTCCCTTACTAGTTCCATAATAGTCTTATTCTTCCTTTCTGCCACACCATTCTATTGTGTTGTATACCTCAAGTAATGTGTATTTTAATCCCATGATCTCTCAAGTAGTATGAGAACTCATTTGATATATATTCTCCACCATTATCAAATCTCAAGTATTTTGTGTAGCCTGCAAAGTGCTTTTTTGCCATGGCTTTAAACTTTTTAAATGCTTCACTTTTATGTTGCAAAAAGTGCATCCATGTCATCCTACTGAAATCATCAATGAAAGTGATATAAAACCTACATTTTCCCCTCAAAGAGACATTCTAACATTTGTTATGAACTGCAATATGTATTATCTTAGCCCAATAATTCAATGTATAAGCATTTTGTATAGCTTTTACAACTTTAGCAATAATATGATTCTTTCTTTCTGAAACACCACTCTATTGAGGTTTATATCTACATTACTGCTCTTAATCCCATGATCTCTCAGGTAGTCCAAAAACTCCTTTGACATGTATTCACATCCATTATTTGATCTTAGGAACTTTATGTCACTTCCAAATTGGTTTTTTTCCTTAGCTTTGAATTCCAATAACTTCTCAAATGCCACGCTTTATATTGCAAAAAATAGATTCATGTCATCCTATTGAAATCATCAATGAATGTAATATAAAACCTATATCTTCCACTCAAGGAAATATTTTGACATGGACCCCATATATCCTAATGTACCATTTCCAAATATAAGTGTTAATTCTTCCCCTCTTTGAAAATGGGAGTCTAGATTTCTTGCCAAACTGGCATGCCTCACATACATAATCATAATTGATATAGTCAAAATGGAAAAGCCCATGAATAACCTATCTTGACTACATTTGTTTCATCCTTTGCAAGTTAACATGATTGCTTCTTCTATGCCATAACTGAGCATCCTTGTCTTGTCTATGTCCTTTCCACATACATAGAACTTTGTCTAACAATAGTACTTCCATCCAATGTAAACAATTTGTCTTTCTTTTGGCCATGAGCAATCATCGTGCCAGGTTTGCCATTTCTAAACTCTTCAATAAAGTAACCATATTTATTGAACCTTACTTGTATCCTTTGATTACCAAGTTTATTCTTTATCCCATCTTTGGTTACCAATGGAACACTACCAATGTGGGTGATCTTATGCAATGTATCACCTCCCATAGCAACATCCTCTTCACTTTCCATTTGTGCCTTCCTATCAAACCATTTTTCATGATGTATCATATGATTCATAGCTCTTGAATCCAAAAACCATTCATCTTCTCTAGGAGGATGTGTCATGCTACCAAAGACATGATCCATAGCAAAAAGATGACCTCTAGGTAATGAACCACCTCTAAACACATAGCATGTGCCTCCATAACCACTTGCATAATGACCATACTGAGTCCTTCCATGAATTCTAAATATAGCATTCTATTTATGATAGCATACTTTTTCAAAATGGCCAAACTACCCATAGTGATGACAAGCACCATCTCTATGAGACTAGACCATCCTCTACCCCTAGAAAAAGATCATCCCCTACATCTGGGGATAAGTCTCCACCATGACCAAAAGAGCTAAGACCACAAGCAAAGCCATTTCCACAACCGTATGAAGATCCTCTTTCTCTTGATAAACTTCCACAACCTCTATGATGGTAGAATACAATGTCTTGACTATCATTTTTCCCATTGCTTGATATATTAAGATCCAATTGTATTTCTTCAGTAAGCAACAAGGCAACCAACTCCTCAATGTCACTGCCTCTCATAAAAATAGAAGTGTCAAGGGACTTGTATTCACGGTCAAGTCCATTCAAAGAAATAAAAACCAAGTCATCATCATCCACAAGTGCATTAATTGAAGCAAGGTCCTCCACAATCTACTTTATCTCTATAACATAATCATTAATACTTCAATTTACATGCCATGCACCATGCAATCTCTACTTTAACTATATCTTCCTTGCCTCTATGTAAGTGCTATACATTCTCAATAATCTCTTGTGCATCTTTACATGTGCTAGCTTTCTTGATATACAAGATCAAGGTCTCTAATATACATATGGGTGTCTTTGTATGCCTTCTTCTATTCCTCCGTGGTCTCTTTAGGGAGCTCATGACATGCATCATCACCTATTATGTGGTCCCATAGATCTCTTCCATTAAAACATTTTCCATGTGTGTAACCACGCTATAGTTATCTTTTATCAACTTGTCATACACCAACGATTTGATTAATCTATGTCATTTTTTATATTATAACTACTACTCAAATCCAAGCCAAAAATCATTAAAAATGCCCAAAAATTTACATGTAAAATGAGTTCCAATGATGTGGTTGCCATATATATGTCCAAGTGCTATCAAATACATCCATACATCATATCACATGTATACATCCACTATCCAACAAAAGAAACTCTGAAATCAAAGCTCAAATAGTGTAGTATGATCCAAAAAGCATCAAGATACAAGCCAACAATTGACAATTTTTCATATTGGTTTTTTTATATTTGTTTTTCCAAGAATGAAGTATAAGAAAATCTCAAACCACATTAATTTTTCTAATAATTTTTTGGCTCCAAATAACCACACGAAAGTTGTGTAGAAATTGACATTTAGTTTTTGAAACAACCAGTTCTTTCTATGCACTACGAGCACAAAATTGTCAACTAGTTCACAAAATAACCAATTCAATGGAGCTCCAATGTGAAAGAAATTGTGAAATATCTAGTTCATCAAGTTTTGATGTGAATGCATAATTTTACACTAGTTCGAGCCTACAAATGTGAAAAGAGATAAGTTCAAAGGGGTTATTATTAGGGCTTTAAGCCTTTAGGAAAAAGGCCAGTTGAATTAGCCTACAAAAAGGATTTTGCACCATTAGATTAGGCCAAGTCTTATGTGCATTGCCAAGATCAAATTAGGCTACAACACACTCACCTCCCTCTCAATGGAAATGATGAGCCTAAGCTCTTTATTCTAATCCAAAAACCAAATCAATCTCCTTCTCTTCTCTAGCCCTGTTAAACATAAATCCCCTACTTATCCAACAAGCAAGCCTCGTGCTTTGGTTTATAAGCTACCCATGTGCTTCCAAGCACAAGTAGGCCCCCTACTCAAGAAGGTTGTGAGCTTAAGCACCCTTTGAGCTTCCCGCATAAACACATGTACCAATCTAAAACAAGAAGCGAACTAAACCATCGTTATAATACGTTGTTTGCAGCCTTTGATGGCTTCCCAAATGCATTCAAATCCACCAACACTACCCCAAATCTAAGCCACAATAGATCTACCAATCCATGAATCTATTTTGATGGATTGGTTGAAGATTTATATCTAATTTAATGGCGAAAAACAAGCTTTGAATCCAATATAGACCTCGATTTGTCACACTCCTCAATCCAATTATTCACTCTTGCACTCCCGCTCTGATACCAACTAAAACGGTTCGGTTCCCGCTCTGATACTAACTGAAAGGATTCGGTTTGGATGCATAATGGAAGGGAGATGGCACAAGATATGGAGGCTCAATCCATCTTCTTCTTCATCATCTTTATTCTTTTCTTCTCTCAATGAGTATCTCCCAAAGTGGATAGATACTTTGACTTTAGGACACTTTACATACAACCTCTTTTTTATCTCATACAAGCATAGTGTATACTTAATCTATTACAATGAGGGTCTTGGGGATTGAACTTCAACCAAAAATAGCATTTCTCATTGCCTTGTGGAGGATCCATTATGATTTTATACTAGGAGGCATCCTTGATTGACATCAATATCTAACAAACTAATTGGTTGAGAGAGTGTGTGTGTGAGTTGTGAGAGGTCCATGATTGGGTAGCTACAAGGTGCCTCACCTTGGGTTGAAATATGGGTGTTATTCTCATCAATAAATACCATTATAAGACAACCATTAAATAGTCCTGAAAAAGTTAAAAGAAATAAACATTCATTTGATTGCAAATAAGAAGTTAGAGAATGGGCAAGAAATATGTATTATAAATTATTAATTCCTAAAAATTAATGTATGTTGTTGATATGGCAACATTGAAAGTAGAATTGATTGCTAGAGGGGATCTAATAATTGCAAGAAGACATAGAATCTTTAACTTTAGTCTAAGAGAAGTTGCGATAGCTCCTTCCTTTATGAGATATGTAACAGATTATGAGAGGGGCCTATTGCAAGCTCATTACACTTAGATAAAAGCAATAGCATCTCATTGCACATGAACATGCCCATAAATGCAAGTTTTGCAAGGGCCTACTAGGGCTAAGAAGCAACTAGCAGGATATATAGTTAGGTCTAGTTAATATATGAGATATATTAATCTTGTTGAATATAAGTTTCTTTCAAGCATATATAAGAAAATTGAATGTGCTTCTTTTAAACTATGCATGAGATATTGAACAACACAGGTTTCTGAAGCTAATAAGATTTCATTGAAAACCTATCATACAAGGTGAGTCATTTTCTTGATGAAAATTACCTTACAAAACATAAAACATAAACCAAGTAAGTTGCTTGGGCAATGTCTAAGATTCAATGGATTTGACATTTCACTATACATTTTCTTAAGAATAAACTTATAACTTCATAAAAACATGGCAATAGCACAAAAAAGAACATGAACATTCTTTACAATTAGCATATCAAAGAGTTGGCACAAGTCCCTTCGTTGTTTTATATGGGGAAAAGGTGCCATTCTCCCATCGTTTTAGAATAATATGTGCCTTTCCTTACATTTTAATATCACAAAGATATGTTCTAGTAAAAGTAATAATTTTAAAATGAGATTCTAACTTTGGCAAAGATCATACTTACGAAGATCACAATTTCCTTTATTATTATGAAGCATATGATGATAAGAAAGAACTAAATGAGAAAACCTACAGTGATCTTTTAGGAGGAGCCTCCTGGTACAATACAACTATCCTCACTTAGATAGCCTAGCATTGAGGTGATACAAACATGTGAGGGGATGTGACTCTCACAAAGTAGTACATCTTGCATATGTTGACGAAGTATGAAATGGTTGATTGTAAGTCAATCTTAGTGCCATTGGATCACAATGTGAAACTAAGTGCTAATCATGAGGTCTGTTAGTGAGCTTGAGTGTGTGAGAGTTCTTGTCACTCCCATTTTTTTTAGTTCTAAATGTGAAATTCATTAGTTCAACTTGAAAACTCATTAAAGTAAGTGTTGCATAACTAAGTAAAATAACATTACTATTATTACCTAACTAAGTGTTACATAATAATTAAGTATCAACTTATACCTAATACTATTATAATATACTAGCATATACCATCTAAACACTCAACTAACCAAATTGTCAAATAATACTTAATAACAATAACTAATTGTGCTAACGAAAGTAGTATTGATACTAACTAATAATGGCCATTGCTAAGGTTGTTAAGAGTAATGGAAAATATATTTTTTTTATAAAAAAACTTTAAAGTAAAAATAGCACATTTTTTAACTTAAGAAAACTTTGCAATCATTCTCATGGGTAGGCAATGAGGATAAAAGGGTTGATACCTCTCTTCATTAGGTTTTCTTGTTGCATGGAGTCACTTATGATGTAGTGTTCTTCTCAAATTGTGTTGAATAAAGAAACTAACATCATACATCATAACCTATATAAGTAAGCATAGGAATGTACTGCCTACAATAATTCATGAACTAGAAGTTAAGTAAGCATAACATGTGGATGATCACTATTCCAACAAAGTAAAATTGACATAGATTATTAAGTTGATAGCAACACCAAAATCCAACTTGCAAACTATAGTGGATTTGAACTGCAACACAATGGATTGAGCTTTAGACTATGTAGCCTTTCGTATTGTTACAATAGCCTTATGTGACTAAGTAGATTTTATTTTGGTAGACCACAATGGCAATCTATGATTTATTTAAATGCAAAGGTCAAAGGTGGGAGCTTATAATATGAAGTAGCCATATGGTGGTACGGCATCATATCTTTCAACCACAAAATTATGTGAGATGTGGAAGGAGGTCAAGGTCCACCTTATAGAACATATAAGATACCACATGAGTTCCAAAAAAAATGTATTTTACTTAGTAAAATATACATGATTATATTTACAAAATGGTTTTTTTATTACAAGTCTTAAAAAAGGCTAAGTTTAGTAAAGTAAAAGATTCATTGTTACAACGTTCATAGACCTTCATTTGAATATCTGCAACATTTCTTTTGTGGCTTGCAAAGAATACAGCTCTATTGCAATCAACGTATTTATTTTTCCTTCTTATTCGAATACAACTATGCTTCTTAA
Source organism: Lygodium microphyllum (assembly GCF_053477565.2). NCBI lineage: Eukaryota > Viridiplantae > Streptophyta > Polypodiopsida > Schizaeales > Lygodiaceae > Lygodium > Lygodium microphyllum. Next base: position 25,356,379 of record NC_141148.1, read on the forward strand.
GTCTAAAGGTACATGAGCTTTTGGTGATTTTATGGCCTTATAGCATATAAGGAAAGGGTGTTTCTTAATACCCTTTGAACGCACATTTCGTAGATGATTTCTTATAGGTGCATCCCTCAAGGGTCAAGCTCACCCTCCTAATCCAACAAGCACGACAATATATCAATACCCTAATAATCCTTAATTGCATAGTCACTCTATTTCTTCCTCCATATTGTACAATATATAGGATGTTTTTCTGCTTTGGATCATATTGGTTGCATCAACATCTATTTGTTGCATACTAAAAACTAACAATGTAAGAATGGCCATGTGATACATGGTACCACATATTGGGTGAAGCTAGGTGGTAAATGCCATACATGAAAGAACAAAGATGGTAGTATCATCAAAAGCACGTGCTAGAGGGGATTGTAGGGTTTATTAGGCAGTGTTATCATAAGACATGCTACACTAATATTATGATAGAAATATGTTGTGGCTACTTGATCAATGCAAGGCTATGTGCTTTTATACCTCATATGATTATCCTTCCAAGACCAACTACACCTCTATTAGGGGTCCCCCATTGGGATTTCAAACACTTTTTAGTTAGTATATGGTTATCAAGTGCATTGTGCAAATACCACTTTTGTGATACTTGAGAAAAAGTCCAATAGAATATAGTGTTTCTCTTCTCTTAAGTCTCTACATTCTACAGCAAATTGCTCTAGGGATATGGTGTCAAAAAGGAAGGAGAAGAAATGGAAATATAAGAGGAATGATTGTAGAGGAGAGCTTCACGTGCACTACTAGAACTCCAACTACCTAGAAGCTTGACATGGTAACAAAAAACCAAAATCCTTGGCATAAACTTCTATAGGCACCTAACTATAAGCAAACAACAAACAACACTTCTTAGTGTCGAGAATATATCTCATTGAGTTGTATACAACAATTAATATGATTATGCATATAAACATATAGTGAGAAGAAAATCATACAAAATCTCCTTAGTCACACATAGGCACTTGGCATATATATATATATATATATATATATATATATATATATCTCAAATTTTTACTATAATCTAATTTCTTTTTACGTTTATATCATTACAAATAGAAACACCTTGGTGAGAAGCATTTTTTCACTTCCTAGTAACTATCTAAGCCAACATGTGTGGTTAGCTTTGATGGTCTTATCACTTCAAAGCTTGAAATATCACACTTTCATAAGAAAATCACACAAATTTGCAAAGAGGTATCTTCACCTTTCTGGAAAAAGAACCAAACTCAAGTGAAGATTCCAAATGAAATCTTGCTTCAAGCATTCATCTTTTCCATTCTCGAGTGTCCAAATAACATACTTATTGATAAGATGCATGGGTAGGGGTAGTCTCTCTTTATCATGCACAAGTCCCAATCCAAGCCCATCAATAAGGTTTCTATCTTTTCTTTATCTTGTTCTCTTGTGGAGCAATAACCAAATTGAAGATATCCAAGTTTGCACTATAGCAAGCAATAGTACTGTAGTTGACCTTAGGTCCCTCCAACTACATGTGTAGGTGTCGATACATCCCTTTGGCATCATTGTGTCTTCCTCAAGTATAATGCAGGCTACATGGCACGTGAGAGCCCACTAATCCCAAAAATATGTTGGGAAGAACAAGAGAATGTGGTGGCAATTGAGATTATAGGTAAACCTACAGTCGCGCTAGCCAATCAAGGTTTCTAAGCACCATGGTGGCCTAAATTAGAAATGGAGAGGTCAATCTATTGCAGCAACCCTCGATGAAGTTATCTCTCATGTTAAGGAGGGTAGATTTTAAGTGTCCTCTAGAATGCCATTAGTGAGGCCATGATGTGGAGCATGATGCCTCCACCTAGAGATAGGTTATGGTAGTGTTGAAGGGGGTGTCCTATAGAATGTTGGCAAAATGCTTGTAGCATGTTTTGGGCATTACCAAGAGCCACAATGTTCAAGCTTTACAAGGCACAAATCTAAAGAGGTTGGAGAAAGTAGAAGGGGAAGGGGCACAAGAGCAAGTGGCCAACTCACAAGCAGGGGGGAGTCCTAAACTTGCACACATGATACCTATGCAAAACATAGAAATCTTGTTATAGTTGGGTACAATAAAATTATGTAATGAGAAATACAAGCTTCACAATCGAGCACTTTATTTTTGCTACACCTCTTCAAGAGATTAGACATATGTAGAATGTAGATTACAAAAATGGGGGGTGCTATTAACACTTTTATAGGATAGCTCTGTGTGTGTGGGCATGTGTGTGTACACACATATATGTATACACAACACAGATGTGCACACATACACACACACAAGTGGGTATAGGGAAAGTAGGATACTTGAGGCTAGCCTCTCCATGGTTCACCATGGAATGGGGTTATGTCACATACACATGGGCATAGTTTAGTGGCACAAGGCTTCACTCCATTAGATATCTAGAGTGGGGTGGTGAGCACATTTGAGAGTTGTGAGTGGGGAGGGATCCTTTGTCATTGGGGTGAGAGGTGAGTGGGGCAAAGTGAGAGGGTAGAGGGTTTCTACCTTCTGTACTTACATGAGCCACGAAATGCAAAGTTTTTTTAGGTGATCTCCCTACCCATTGGGGGGGGAGATGACAAGGTGGATGGTGGTGTCTCGATGATGTCGTGACATGGATTTGTGAGGTAGTCCTATCCCAAAGAGGGGATCTTTGTGCCCAATTTGAGATGGTTTGTGACATGATGCATGAGATCTGATCCCTGGGGATATATATAAAGTATATATACACATAAACATACATACATACACATTGTGATGTATTTTATATTTATACACACACATGCGCACACACAAACAAACATATATACATATTATGACATATCCAACAGGAAAACTAAGGAGTAATGTTTGCCCAGTTGCTCATCCTAAGCAACACTACCTAGGTCCCATGGAACCTACAAGCTTAGTCAGTTAGGCCCTTTTAGGGCTACCTTGTAAACGAAAGCACCTAGCTTGACCCACATGACCAACTTGGGGCTCCCAATGACTTAACTACAATTTCCTAACAGTAATCTAGCTTCAAGCTAAGAGAGACATTTTTTTATCAGACAAAGCTTGCAAGTTGATTCAGTTAGAGTGAGAAATGAGGGGGAGTAGAGCATCAACCCCTCTACCCATAAGGCATAGTCACACCCCAACCCCTTAAAATGATGTTGTGCTAGTTCTAAGATATGGATCCTAGGATGGTCACCATTTCAACTCTAATAAATTCATTATATTCAAGAAACACCTAACCAATCAAGTCCACCCATCCATAGGACACTCCTATCAAGGGAGTAGTCCACCTATTGCACTATGACAAGAAGACAATTGAATACATTCCTTTATTTCAAACAACAGGAAATACATTTTTTTTGTCTGCAAATGATTGATGACAAACAATGGGAATTACCTCTTTTAGGATCATTAGACACTAACCCTTCCTAGACATCACAGTAGTTCCTAGCTTTGTTAATCACTATGGTTCGTAGGGAATTGGTTGTGTTTGTAGAGAGACCTTTTGTCTAAGATGTTGACCCTAGCAACTAGGATCATTTCGGTGGAGAAACTAGTAGTATGCATGGAATAGCCATCATCACTTCTCATACCATCTATACAGTAACTTCTCATACAAGTCCAAGTCAGACAATGTTTTCTTTACCTTATGAAAATAATCCTTCGGGAAGATAGCCCTTCCCAAGCATGCTTTTCTTTAACCTTTTTTACATTATTATGAACCAAAACAAGTACTAAATATCTACTTAACTTAATTGAAAATTCCCCTTGTAAAGAAACCTTCTCTATTTGTAATGATTGTTGCAATAATTAAACAAGGCTTATACATATAATATACATGGTTGCATCACTTAGCCAAGTTGAAATTTTCTGGCAAAGTTTATTCTAGTTTCCTCCTTTAGAGATCAATGGATTGTCTACTTTACATTATATTCTTCTCATCATGAAAGGATTCTAAGTGCTTCAATTTCAAAATTAAGAACCCTTTTAAATATAACATTTTTTAAAACTTAATGTCATATCTTAGTGGCTCATTTTCTTATGGACTTAATTCGATTCAACTAAATACAATGTATCCTTAAATTGTTATGCTAACAAGGGTTAGCTATTATCATATGCATATTTTGAATCATTAGTTAAGATGACATCATTTTAACTACTTAGAGTTTTCATTCTTATCTATCAAGGATTAAGTCTAAACAATAGATGATAATTATACATGTCGCTATATGACTATTTTCCTATCAGTTGCATTATTACTCGATTAAATTCTATTATAGATGAGATACCTAATGAACTAAAGGTGGAGGTAGAAGTTGTATTAGCAATAGTTTGCTCCATTACCATTGTAGTCGAGACTTTCTCAACTATTATGACTCTTATTTTGGGTACCATAGCAAATTAAGCATTCCAAAATACACTCCCATTAGATGATTTACTCCAAAGGTCATAGAAGACTTGCTAATCCTAAGTGCATGCATATGGTACTTTTACGGGTTTGCTAGCTTGTATAAGAGATAAATGTGATGTTAAACACTCTAGGACCTTTCAAATTTACACTCTATTCACTCTAAAATAGGGTTGGGATTTAGAGATCAAATAGGGGGAAATCATGGG